>NC_060288.1:32478649-32695711 GCF_021613505.1 Equus quagga | reverse complement strand
GTATACACAGGAAGTGGGCATGAGGGGTGAGGGTGTGCACAGGAAGTGGGCATGTAGGTGAGGGTATGCACAGGAAGTGGGAATGAGGAGTGAGGGTATGCACAGGAAGTGGGAATGAGGGCACATACAGGAAGAAGGGAGCAGTAGCAGAGGTTTTCCTATTGTTAGGATTTGTTTGTTTGTTTCAATCAAAATATGAGTCATCTTACCCCCATTTTTTAACCAAAAATCACTGTGGTCGGTGCTGTGATTTGGTCTTGACTCCTACAAGCCAGTTTAATTTTATCAGTGGTAGTGAATTCTTGAAAGCTTCCCTCAGTTATGGAAATCTGGTTTCAAATTAAAGTGATCTGAATGCCAGCTTAAACTTTGTGGCTTAGTGTCTTTGTCGAATCCTCTCAGTGCAAAGACCTACGTTGGAGTTTTGGCTGCTCTTTGGGATTCAAATTATGAGTGGTTGGTTCCACTGGAATCTTGGCCCTCTTCTGGGTGCCTTTAGGAGTACTTTGGCTTAAGGAGGCCAAAATTAGGACATAAGCAAAGGTTTTGTCCAAAACGGCGGTCCTGCGTCCCAGCATTTTTCAGGTGGTGTGTGTAGACCTGACAGTGCTAACTGTTCCTGAACCCCTGAACCTTTAGTCTCCCAAAGTGTTGATGTCTTTGGGGGGGAAGTCTATGCTAGCCTAGGAAATTTCCTGAAAATTACAGTGATAAACTCAGAAATGGGAAGTGAATCCTCATCTTAAGCCTTATCCCCAGTGGCCATGAGCTTTCCTCTGGCCGACCTCAGAGAAGCAGCTCCTGGTTTTTCATGGTTCCTCTGCTGTGCATCTCAGTGGTCCCAGTACCTGCTCCAGAACCAAGATCAGGCCAGCCCCCAGTGAGAGAGGAGCTGATATGAGCCATGGTACAGGGAGTACACCTAAAGCATTTTCATAATGGTGACCCTAAGTCATACAAGTTGAAGCATAGTAGGAAGATTTGAAAAAGGAAAACTCCTGGTGCTCCCAGAAGCAGGCTCTAATCTGGAGAATTGTTGCCCATAGTAACCGTCTCTTGATTATGCTGGAAAAATGAAGGTGTTGTCTGGGGAGAGGTGAAGACTGGAAAGGCCAGAGGGAGTGGTGCATGGGTACAACTTGTGAATGGGTCAGGCCTGTGTTTCATCCCCACCCTTTCTTTTCCATTGAATGTGTATACTGCTCCTTCTTTCCTTAGGCGTCTGTTGTACTTTTTTCAGTATCTCCTTGTGAACTTTGGTTGTTACCTTAGTGGGATTATATTATATTTGACCAGGACTTAAAGCATTCCTCAAAAGTTCTTTCTGGGCACCTCAGGAATAAACACTAAGACCACTTTTCGACATATTTTCTGAAGATTGGATTTCATTAGAAGGCAGATTTAGTCTTGGAAATCACTCAGGGCAGCTTTAAGTCAATCCAACTGTATAGATTCCAAAGATAACAGTACAAGAAAAACAGTACATGTATTTGTCCAATTAAGAAGCATTGACTTCCATAAAAGAACACAAATATCCTTCTACAGTGGTACCATGGGGACATAAATCATGTCATACTCATACAATAAGATACTGCAGAGTAATAGAAAAGGACACATTTTAGCACACACGACAATGTGGATGAATCACAGAAATAATAAAACAGACCCAACAAGAATATGTACTGTATTGTTGCAATTATACGAAATACAAAACTTGTTAGAGTTAACCTATGGTGGAATAGAGGCTGGTCTTGAGAGGAGGGGATGCTGAGTGAGAGGGGGCACGAGTGAGCCACTTGCTGTGCTGGAAATCTCAATCGTGAGCTGGGTGGTCGTTACACAGATGTATACGTGTATAAAAATTCAAGTTATACACTGAAGATTTGTTAATTTTACTCTGAATTATACCTCAAAAAAAAAAAAAGCGCTAGATTTCGTGAAACAGAGACAGTGCAGCACAGAGTCTGAGACGTGTCTAAGGCAGTGGTCTGAAGAAATGAACAGACCAGGGCTGACCTGGTCCAGCCGATATTTGGGGAGCTGAGGTGTATGTGTGAATGGAAGAAGTTCCTGCTCTTCAAGGCTTCTTTTGCCCATCGCTTATTCCTACAGTGCCATATTTGGAAGAGTTGCATTTCTTTTGTACCACCTTCCCTACCTCTGAAAACATAGCCACGTATGTGCCATTTTCTCCAAGCATCATGGGCTGCCGTATAGCTGTGATGGTGCACGTGTGTCTCGTGATACCAAAGGACGGCAGCTGCCCTTTACTCTTAACCAATGTTGACATCGTATGGAGGTTCAAATCATTTGGGTTTTAGTGTTCTGCTGCTCTGTCTAGGTTCCAGTCTGAGAGGGAAAAAGCAAAGCTTGGGAGGAGGTGGAACACTGCCTGTGATTGCAGGGCTTTGAAATAAGACGTCCTTAGGTTTAAATGTCTGCTCTGCAGCCTGATGCTCTGGAACCCAGCAAGTCACTTACTATCGCACTACTTGTCAACATTCCCCCAGCGGTAAAATGGGAACAGTAGCATCTACCCAAACTGGTCATCCCACTGGTTCCGTATTTCCCTATTTGTTCTTACTCATGGTGGTGGGCGTGCTTTGGGTGTGACCATTGTGTGTAGTGTCAGAATGGCAGGTGTTGGGGGACTGCAGTCAAGCCTGTTAGCTCTCCTGACCCACACAAAAAGACCTGTGGATTTTTATTTAACTCTTTTGAAAGTCTGTGTTAATGTAAGAAGCTCTGAAATAAAGAAACTTGATCATAGTTTTGCCAACTCTGTACCATCTGATACCACTGTGAGCTTGAGTTTCTTCATCTGTAAGGGAAGAAGAGAGTATCTGCCTTAAATGGGCTGCCATGAATTTAAATGTGACGATGTCACCACGTCATGTGCACCTGGTAAATGCCAGCTGCTATCATGATGATGATCAGCAGCATTGTCACCTCTGTCATTTTACAGTAACAACTACATAGCGTCAAAGAGGAGAAAGTGGCTTTCTCTGTTTTGACCTTTAGGGACTGCTGTCATATGAACAGTATCCTTTTTGCAAGAACTCTGCAGACTTTTTAAACAAACAAGTGAAGGATGCTGGCATCCTAGGAATGAGCTGAAAGCGCCTTTGTTTTTGAAGAGGTGAGTGAGGCTGCTGGTTATCTCCATGGCTGCTGTGGCTGATCTGTGTTGCTGACTTAGGATTCTGGATCATTTAAAACTGAAGTGGATAGACAAAGGGTCCCCATTTAGAAGAGAGAGTTATTCATTCATCAAATATTTTCATCCTTTTTTTTCTTTCTCATCCAGAGACTATTTATTTATTTATTTATTTAGTGAGGAAGATGGGCCCTGAGCTAACATCTGTGCCCGTCTTCCTCTGTTTTGTATGTGGGATGCCTCCACAGCATGACTTGATGAGCAGTGCATATTAGGTCTGCACCTGGGATCCGAACCCGTGAACACTGGGCCACCAAAACAGAACATGCAAACTTAACCACTGTGCCACCGGGCCAGCCCAGAGACCACTTATTTTAATAGTAGTAGTATTTTGGGGTGACGAAGGGGAAAGGAGAAGGGGCACACTATCAATTAATTCTATATGTTGCAGCCGTAAAGGCTTCATGGCATGGGGCAGGCTAATCATGTAAGAAATAAATTATATGTATTAAACATTGTCCAACTAGAGGAAAAAAGCACATGTGGATTTATTGTGTTTGTTATAATCCAGAAGGGAACCATACTTGAAAATATGGGCAATTAATTACACCAAATGACCAATTGTTATTTGAGGAGATGGTGTTCTGATTCATCTCAGTTCTTTAACTTGTAACATAATTATCCCAACCATCACTGCTTTTAAGAGTATTTCACTGTTACAGTTAAGTAAAAACCAATTATGGTCAGGAATTCCTGTTATTAACACTGAAAAGTTAAAACAGGATAAATTTATTTTTTTAGGAAATTTAAGAATCTGTTCATTAGTAGCTAAAAATAATAAGGAATTCCATACACATACACCAAATATTAAGCATAGATAATTAGCTTGTGGTCAGAATTTGATGATTTTATATTATTCAGCAAAATGTCTTCTCTCTAGCAGCATTTTCGCAACAAAATTTCCCGTTAAGAACAGCTTTCTTAGGAAAGTTTTAAGCTACATCTGTATGTAATAATTTTTTAAGATTCCAAAGACTAGATAGTGTTTAATAAAACTCAAAGGAATACTTCAGTTATCTTCAGACTAGTGTTTACAATTATCCGCAAATAACCAAGAGCTGATAATATCTGTTGGTTCGACAAATCTAATGGCAGAGAAAATGCTTTCAGGCGTCCAGAGGAAATGATACCTCTTAGGAATTTTGAATCTTTTCTACCGAGATGTACGGGTTGACTAGTTAACCCCAGAATGCCTGCTCAGAAGGTAGTTTTAGGGCTTCCCTTTAATATTAATTTAGTTCCTGCCTTCTATAAAAACAGAACATACAGAAGGGTAGCATTGCTTATAACTTACTGAAAGCTGAAGTGATAAAAAATACATTTAACAGGGGCCGGCCCGGTGGCGCAGCAGTTAAGTTCGCACGTGCCGCTTCTTGGCGGCCCGGGGTTCGCCGGTTCGGATCCCAGGTGCGGACATGGCACTGCTTGGCACGCGATGCTGTGGTAGGCATCCCACATATAAAGTAGAGGAAGATGGGCACGATGTTAGCTCAGGGCCAGGCTTCCTCAGCAAAAAGAGGAGGACTGGCAGTAGTTAGCTCAGGGCTAGTCTTCCTCAAAAAAAAAAAAAATACATTTAACAGTAAAGTCTGACTCTTAATTGGCTCACAGCATCAACTGTGTGCATGATGGAGCACAGGTAGGGTAGTTTAGGAGAAGATCCTGTGGCCAATTTTAGAGCAGGTGTTTCTACAACGAGGCACTCAGCCATGTGCTATAAATGAAGACATTTTATATATGCACTTACAATTGTCCTTTTCCATGTTGAAAGGAGGTTCATTATCTTACAAAGATGTGCTTTGGGGTATATAACTCAGAGGTCTAAAGTCAGATCACTTAACCTGATAAGAGTAAGTGGAATTATAATCTTTAATGTGAGATATAGTACAGATCTTGCTAAGTGTGTTTCTGGTACTGTTACTAAGATTAATTATAATGTTAGTCCCTGCAATGATATAACGTCTTACAGTTTCCGACGCACTTTTGCATTCATCATCCTATTTGAAACACATAATACTCCCCTGAGGTCCCCACCGTAGGTAAGAAAACCTTAAGTTTCTGAAGGTACACAGTGGGGGTTTTAGCCGTTAACTTAGTTGAATAAGGCAAGGATCACTAAACAAATGTACAGTCAACCATGCTAAAAAAAAAAAAAAAGTCACTAGGTGAAAGAAGGCAGTTTGAAAAGTCTACATACGGTATGATTCCAACTATATGACATTCCGGAAAAGATAAAACTATGGACACAGTAAAGGGAGGGGTGAATAGGCAGAGCACAGTGGGTTTTCAGCCAGTGAAACTACTCTGCGTGATGCTGTAGTGGTGGATATGTCGTACATTTGTCCAAACAAACCCATAGAGCGTACAACACCCAGAGTGAACCCTACTGTAAACTAAGGACTCTGGGTGATCATGATGTGTCAGTGTGGGTTCATCCGTTGTAACAAAAGTGCCAATCTGGGGGGGGGTCATTGATAATGGGGGAGGCTGTGCATGGGGTGGGGTGGGGAGGTATATTGGAAATCTCTCTACCTTTCACTCGATTTTACTGTGAACATAAAACTGCTCTAAAAAAATTACCTTTTTTTAAAAAAGAAGTCATTTACTACATATAAGGAGGAATGAATGAAATAACAAAAAAACTTTTATTCTGTAGTCTCAGATTGCACCAGTTAACCTAGCTAGCTCTCACTGGTTATATAGTTAAACAAGCAGACACTGAAACCCCGGAAAATAACTTCAAAGGCACTCTTGTCTAATGATATTAGCATGGACTTCATGTGCAAATATGGTCTATTTTATATTTATATTTCTTTGAATCTCATCAGTTGTGTCCAAGATACTTCTTTTGGTATAGAATGACTTTATTCCAAATTCAAGAGAATGTGAACACATCATTCTCTTTGCTCTAGTTTGGCTAAATTTCTGGGGCTGGCTTGGGCCAGAAATGAAATCCCTGAATTTGTCTGTTTTTTTTTCACCTCTTCCTTTTTCCTTCAGGATGTAAGTCTTGAGGGCCTTAGAGGCTGCTCGACAGAGGGAAATGGGCAGCTCCCAGTTCTCTCTCACCACACCTTGGAACAGAAGGACTGTCAGACTAACTCTCCTTGTAAAGTCCCACATGATTCAACAGGTTATACCAAAAAGTATGGCCTCCTTGCTGTGGATTCATGAAATTAGACAAAAATCTCATAACACGTTTTTTTCCCTTTTGCTGTTGAGCCTAACTACCAAGATGTACTTTTGGCAGCCAAAGTAGAAATCTCCAGTGGGGAGCACGTTCAGCCCAGCACTAAATGTTGGTTAGCGACATGCACAGGGTAACCTACAGTCCAGGTTTAACTCTGATCCCTGGAATTTGCTGGAACATCAAGGAAGGTGCTAAAGTACATCCTAGAATACTGAGTCCTTATGTTAAGACAAGGACATTTAGGTCGTAGGTTTTGTCCCAGGCTGATCACCAGATTAAGTCACCCTGGTGGAATAGCCCCCCTCATACCAAGAAGACTGCTAATACATGAGCGAGTGTTGGTGTGGTCTAGACGGAAGGTGACCCAATTGAGAAATGGAGAGGTTGAATGCTTGCCTCCTTTTAAGACTTTTATTAATATTCTCTACCTAAAAGATCAATAATTTATGAATATTCAGCACGTATAAAACAATGAATTCCCTAGGAAACTGTGCTGACACGATGAAATAATGTATTTCCCAAGACTTCTGTATCTCAATATTTCTTCCCTTAAAGATCATCATTGTCCATGAAAAATATAAAATTACTTACTAAAAAATGACAGGTTCTATTCTTAACATATATACTTAGTTTGGTTGATTGTTGGTTTTTTAGATATTAAATATTGGATACTTTGTAGTGTTAAGTTGTCAGGTTAGCGTAAGTGTTCCGAAAGCAATTCACAGCCCTGTGAAAGGTTGCACCAGGGGAGGACTGAGGCTGATTTTGGAGAATGACTGGCCCCTGCGCCCCCAGGGGCAGGTCCCACAGCCAGTTTAATTAGGTTCTAGTTGAATTGCAACGGTAATGGTTTTAGCTGGTTGAAGCAGTGCTGATGGTAAAAGGATTAGGCCCACTTCATGGGAGAGTTTTAATAGGTTTCACATCTTTAGTTAGCTGGTGCACGCCAAGCTTAGGATAAGAAAGAAAGGCAATTTCATGGAAGAATATCTAATCAAACGTTAATTTACAGACAGACAGCTGGCACAGCTGACTCACAGTTGAGGTGGTGGAGGAGAGGTCATCCCTTCATGTTCAAACTTTATGTAAAACAGTTATTTTAATTCCAATTTATTGTTGAAACTTTTATTCAAAAACATTATGACAAATTCTTTGACTGGTTTTGATTACGTCAAATGATTGAATTTTACATGTTTTTCTCACGTTAAACATTCATGTCATGCTGACGTCAAGGCAGTTTTGGTTATCCCCATCTGTAGGATACTGGATGGGAGACACACTCTAGTCCTTTTAAAAATCGCACAAAGGACAGAGCAGGTCACACATTACTTTCCAGGGACTGAATTTTATTTGCCTGGACTTTCGGGTGAAACTGTGAAACTCAGGATGTCACCCTCAGTCAACTTCCAGAAAAGGGTTACTATATATACGGTTTGTTAGAAGCTGCATATGTGCTTTCTCTTAGTTAGCATATAATTTTTTACTCTGCTGAGCTACAAAGTGGAATTTCATGTAATTACTTTGCACACAAGATATTTCCCCCCAAAAGCTGCGCGTTTTTTCTTAGCAGCTTCGCACCATCCCCACCTAGAAAGGGCTGCATATCTTCCCTGTAAGAATTTGATGACAAAGTTGTCCACGCAATAGCTATCGTGCGCAACGCTGCTGAGGTGTTCTGCTATTGCACTGCCCAGGAATGCCCTGGAACGTCCTGTACTTTTCTTAAAACAGGACTCACAGGTGGTGGGAATTGTTTCCGTTACTGACTTGGGATGTCAACCAAGTTACTTAACCTCTCAGACCCACCTCCTTTTTAATTTTTAATAAAAAATACAAGTTATCAGATAGGTATAGAGTATATAATATTACAGCATATACGTGCTTTAAAAATAGTCACACATATATAGGCATATATATGCACTAAATTCTAAGGATGGTTATTTCCGAATGATAGCATTATATATAATATTTATTTTTTGTGCATTCTTTATATGCCCTATTTCCTACAATAACCACGTGTTATTTTGGTAATCAAGAAAAAACGACCATTCAGGGGTAGTTTCACTTGATTTTCCTTTCATAAAAGAGGCTTAACAGTTAAGCGTGGCTCCCTCCGCCCCCGCTGACCTACATCCTGAGCTCCTTTCCTGGTTTTTCTTTCTCCCCTTGTTCACTCATTGTTTTGTGCAGCACTCACCGCCTCCTGACACATGTCTGATGAGAATGTGGTGGCATAATGTAGTGTGTCCCCACCAGGGCTAGACCCTTAGTCACTGTCCTCGCCTCACTGACTTACCCCAGGCACCTAGAGCACTGCCTGGACCCACGTGGACCTTCCATAAATATTTGTTGAACAAATAAATGAACTTGAATGACGCCTGCCCTGAACCGGAAAACCCCCAAAAGGGGTGGGAGGGGTAGAGTGGTAGTCACTCATTTACGTTAACACACTAAGAAATAACACTGTATTCGTGTTCATCCTCACTTCTCCCAACAATTTTCTGCAGTCTTTCCAGCCACATGGAAAATTCTGCTTTTTCTCAGAGGAGTGGATATGCGTGCATTTCCATGTTTGTTTTCTTCTCTATGTAAGCCAGACAAGACTTCTAAACTGAAAAGCACATTGATATTTTTATCCTGACCATGTTTATGTGATTAAAAAATAGATGGGATTGTATCTGCCATGCCTGTGTTCTAGAGATATTTTGAGGACAGATGAGCTAAGGTGTGGAAAGTGCTCTAAAGTTGCTCAGTGCTGCTGGACTCCTGTCCCCCGTTATATTACTATGAGTGCTCAGTGCTGAACATGTGACTGGAAAGTTGAGTGGCTCTCTTTGTATCAGAATTCTAGAATAATCTAGGAGAAAAATCTTATTGTTAGCTTCCTTCAAGTCAAAGAAGGATGTAGTGAGAAAATAACATATATGCATATATGACTCTCTTTTTATTTTTAATAAGAAATATAAATTATATTTTATAGGTATAAATACTTAAATATTTATTGTGAGAGAGACTGGCTTGCTAAGTTGTCATTATCATTAAGTAATAGACATTCTGCAAATTATGAGCATCTGATTTGGAAACAGTCTGTACCTGTTCCTGATTCATTGCATGTACCATCTTGATCTCAACTCCGGAAATCCACAAAGCTGTCCAGGCCCTGGTGTCGTTTGGTGGCCAGAATGTGGAATAATATAGACCACCTCCTTTCTGTCAAAATAGTCATGCCACGTGCTGCTCCTTCTCCTTATCTTGATTCCGTCACAGGTGGTCTCCACTCGCTCTCTCCACTCCCTGCTCCCTTCCTTCCTCTCCCTGTCTCTCCTTTTCTCTCTCTCTCTCTCTCTCTCTCTCACACCTCTTTAATCCATGTGCTCCTTTACCTCAGTCTTCCAAATTATGCTCTTCTTCTCTAAATCAAATATCTTTGTTCTAACCTCTTTTCATATTGTTTGTGAGCCAAAACAAGATTCTGATCACGGTATAACGCCACTCTACATATTTTAAGAGAAGGAAATTCATTCATTTTGATATTAAATTTGTCACAATAAAGGGCTAGTATAAATCTCTAAGTGCTCATCTCAAAGAAAGGGACTGAAGATTAGAAGGAAGGAGAATTTACTTCCTATTTTCTACTGCTTTAATGGTTTGACTTTTTTTATCCATTGCCCATTTAATACTTTCATAATATATTTTTTTAAGTTATCCATGTGGTGGTAGTTTGATTGGAACAGTTGTTTTTCAATTACAAATATACAAAATCTCCATTACTTTTGGGTTAAAATAAGCACTGTGGGCCAGCCTGAGCATCTGATCACCATTTATAAGGTCATTATCCTTTTCAAGTTTCATATACAGTAACTGGCTTACAGACAAACTTTTGGATTACAACCTATTTTTTTTTTTTTTTAAGATTTTATTTTTTCCTTTTTCTCCCCAAAGCCCCCCGGTACATAGTTGTGTATTCTTCATTGTGGGTTCTTCTAGTTGTGGTATGTGGGACGCTGCCTCAGCGTGGTCTGATGAGCAGTGCCGTGTCCGCGCCCAGGATTCGAACTAACGAAACACTGGGCCGCCTGCAGCGGAGCGCGCGAACTTAACCACTCGGCCACGGGGCCAGCCCCAAGATTACAACCTATTTTTAAGCCATGAAGAACCATATTGATTAAAGTCAACCAATTTTCAAACTTCAGTATGAAGGGTATATGGATTATCTAGTGTCTAAACAGGAAGTAAGATGTTATAGAAGTTACATGCACAAGTCCATTTCCTAGTTCTAGCCTCTGCAGGCAAATGATCATCTCCCCACAGTATGATACTACATAGCTAATCCAGTGTGTCAGACAGCCCTGTTTAATAAGCAGAGGACACTTGACCACGGAAAGCAAATATTATATGTATACTATAATATATACTATATATAGTATATATAGTAAACATTTATTGTATTTTATATAATATATATAGTAAGCACATATTGTACTACGTGTCTTGTGTAATATGTTTAGTAAACATATTATGCTTGCATTTTCCAAACTTAAACACATCCTTCTTCCCCTACCGTGGTGAAACTTTAATCATCTCTTCATCCCACTATAATGATATTAATATATAATTAAATAATAAGGGCAATCATTTTCCTGCAATCTTAAATAGAGGTTTTAATCACCTTATCTGAGTGCACAAAATTTACATCTGATACTGAAGAAAATCATGTTTCATGATTCAAGATACAACAGTTTCAGTAGAGGAATGGTGGTTCTGCTCCAGTGTTGCAGTAGACCGTTGGCTATGGGTATGGTGGGATTTTTTTTTTTCTTTCTTTTAATGAACCAAGCTCTGGTTGGTTGGTTTGTTCATTAGGACATACAGCTAAGGAGTGTTTTGCAACCACACATGATCTCTGACGGGGATGGGGGAGGGGCTGGTGGGCTGAGTTCATCTGAGCCTCAACATCACTTTTTCCTGTTGACAGCGATTTTGTTTTAGGAGCAAAACTGCATTGTTCCCTGTACATCAACTGATGAATAGTAGTTCTATCTTGTTAGAAGGATATATTATTCATAGTTTTAAAGGAAGAAAAGGATCTCAGTTCAGATTCACAGTTCCCAGCCTGTATTTCTGTCATTCAAAAAAAAAGAAAGATGACAGAGGAAATGTTTACATCAATTTAATAGGCATTAGCTTTATTTTTCAAAACACTCTGTTTTAAAGCACAATAGACTCTGCAGTTGTTTATAAATTTAAGGTATTCATCAGTGTGAAATAATTATTTCCTTTCCCCATTTCCTCTTATTGGAAAAAAAAATACACTCAGTCTCCTAGCAAGACACAGTCCATTTTGCTAAGTTATTTGTCAGTTTTTATGAAGTGTGTTTACTGTCACCGGGGCAGAGGTTTAGACCAGATGCAGGATTAGCGAGGCAGTGTGACATACGGTGCTTTTGTAGGTCATGGGGTGTGTTTGGTGCGCTAACTATCATGGATTTATCTTATCCTTGTTTAACCGCTGAGCAGAAAGTGAGCCTTCCCGGTATTGTTCCATTAAGGTTCCTCTGCACTCATTCAGAAGTCTGACACTTCCTTTGCCTGGAAGATTAAAGGGGCAGTGTGGTATCTTTTGATGATGTGCAAAATAGCCCCTCAGTCCACGTTCCTTGGACGATGCTAACCACTCAGAAGTTGAAATGCTGTTCATCTGCCCTGGAATTAACCAGAAACCTGGTTTTCTTTTCCTTCTTGACAAGTTCTCTTAAAAGCATAAACTTTTTTTTTTTCTCTCTCTCTCTCTCTTATTTTTGGTGTTGATCAGGGAGAGAAAGGAAATATGGAAACAAAAAAATAAACAGTACTAAAGAAAAGGAAATATGTAAAACAATGAAAAGCACAGAATTGTGCTTTTTCTTTCTGTGATAATCTTTCAGTAGGTGTTAGGTTGTGGTGGTGATCCTTTAATCCTGTGGCTTATCTATCACCCCATTATATATTATTTTCTCCCTTATGAGAAAAGCAGTGTTTATTATCACAGGTGGCAAAACACAGAAGTAAAAAACAAGCAGAGAGGTTACATTTAATCACTTTAAGCGGGTTGCATGTTTGCTTTTTTTTTTTTTTGCGTTCGTTCCCAAGCGCGAAGCCTGTAAACCGAGGGAGGGAGAGGACAGACTGACTCTCTCATGCACGTGGCCGAGATGGGCCAGGAGAACAGGTGCTGAGCCGATGTGAAGATAAACATTAGATGGTTGTTGGCGATATTTAGCCAGAGAGCTAAAGAAAGAGTTCAGAAATACCATTGTGCTACTGTTCAAATATTTACTAATTGAACCTGGAAGGGAAAAAATGTTGGCCACCTCATGTAGAATTCCTTGTTCTTTTCATTCTTTAAACAGCGTCTCAAAGATCGAAGAGAAGGGGGTTGTTTATCTAAGAAAGAAATGTGAGCTTTGCTTATGGAGTTTCAAGTATCCCCAATGTGCGCTTCAATAAGGAAATACAGTTTGGCAATCTTGCATTTGTCAAAACATTCTTTTATATTTCTTGCCTGTTTATTTTAAGAGGTGATTTACCAGGCGGGCAGATTAGAATGTTTACTACGCACAGTGTGTCTTTCCTCTCTCTCCGTGGCTGTAGCCCTGGCATTAAGCACACCACAGTGAGATGTCGGGAGGGTATTCAACATGAGCATGATGATTTAGAAAGAGCTGGGAAGTCGGAGCAAGCAGATACTTGAGACACAGTTTGTCTTCCAAATATTTGAATGTGTGTTGCTGCCTACTTTTTAAGTTTAACGTTATTATTTGCACGTCTATGAATTTTGGAAGATTTAAAAAGACGATACCCCATGGACTTTCTTAGGAAAAAGGACAGTTACTGGAGAATTTGCCCAGAAGGGGTAGTGCCTTTAAAAATACTGCTAATAAGTTTTATATTATGCAGCGGGTCTTTCTGATACATTTTTGTTGTTTTCTGTTCTTTGATTTGAAGCAACCCCTCTTGTGGCATTGAATGCAGGCTGAGAGCATTCATTCATTTAAGCTCAGGACTCAAGTAATAACTAGAGTTAGCTGTTTCCTCTCTAAAGGTAGGAGAGCTAATGAGAAACACAGATTAGGAGCCAAGATCTATTCTGAGATTACGATAAAATGTCCTAACGGAAAGTTTAGGGTGAAATGAAAGACTGAGGACATAATTATGCTTTTCTGGGACAGAGTCTTGAATGAGGCAAACCAGCTTGCTAAAGTTCCTATATGACTTTAAATAGCCACATTCTCTACCATACCAGCATTGTGATGTAATATCCTTATAATATTTAATAATTAGTCTACTATTTACACAATTTGTTTAAAACTCCCTTAGAATATATGTAGCCCGTATCAAGAAAAATTCCAGGGTGATTTTGGGTTTTGCATAAACAGCTCCCAGGTTACATGTGAAAGAAAAACTGAGCTTTCAATATCCTATTTTGGTTAAACTTTCTATAGAAAGTCTGTGAAGCAGGGGAATCATCGTAGCCCCGAGAACATGACCATCTGGTCACGACATAACTGCAGCAAAACTGGCCGTGCACACTCATCCCACGTGGGGTGACCTCCACGGCCGGCTGCTGGCCCCGATGGGGGCTGCAGTGCCCAGTGCCCTCTCACACTCGGAAAACCTGCCCCCATTTACAAATGACAAACCCTCCGGGGTGAAGCCCTCGGAATCTGAGAAGCATAAGGTCCGCTTTATTTAATTTCCTCTCATTTACCCAGAGTCACAATCTATTTTAGTAAATAAATTCAGGAAATTGGTAAAGCACTTTACTCCATCCGTTATGTATCAGTAATTAACATGATTGTCACGTTTTTCCTGGCTCCGGGGGCTGCTGTTGCTTACAGCTTCCCTCACATGCCTGCGACCAGTTTATAACATCCCTGGTAATGGGTGTTACTGAGTGTAAACTATTTAAACAAACAAAACAGCTACACGCTTTGCAGAGAAATGCGCTTCCTCTGTTTTATTCACAAAGATTCCTAACCTTAGAGATTTTCCTGTATTGATTCTGGCATTCTTTTCAAATGACCCTTTGCACTTTTTACCCACGACTACTTTACACCCTGGGATAGAATAAAAGAAGTGATAATTCATTCAAAGGCATCAGCAAGCATCTCTTTCTTGCTCTAATCCCCCAGCCCCTTTATTTTGGTTGTTACAACAGAGCCTATCTTAATAGCTTCAACTGTTCACCAGGTAGAACTGATTCCTTTTCCTACCTTCATTAGCCACTGCGTGTTGTTCTCCATGATGTTCTCCAGCACTTGCAGTCTCTGCACAGAGTCGTCATAGTCTGGCGGCGCGTCCCTCTGCACAGCATTCGGGACGTAGGAGCTGGAAGAAGAGCGGCAGTTGTCTGTCTCGGGCAGGAGGAAAGTGTAGCTGCAAGAGCCGTGCTGAACCTGATACTGTCTCTTCCCTATGCTGTCCATGCTTTTCCGAAAGTTGTTATAGGCTGCGGCTAAGACAAGATCACAGCTCAAAGTAAAGAAAACAATCTGCCACATTCTTTCTTTTCTTTTGGTAATAAACCACCAGCTTAGCAAACTTCAGGGCACATAAGACTCCCGAGTCCTAAGCTGTCCTCTCAGATGCAGTGCTCTGCTGCCATGGCTTAAGGTCCATCAATGAAAATCTTCTCTTTCCTCCTTTTCTAGCAGCAAACGTGGTTTTTGATGCTGTCTTCTCTCCGGTCCTGCAGTGAGCTGTCAGATTGCAGCAGGACGAGTAAGCCTGCTTACTTGCGAGGGCCGTATTCGCTGTACAGATCAGCGTTAATGCTTCTTTGTTTCTCTTCCTCCAGATTCTGTGGTGTTAGGATCCGAATCAATCACTTTCCTTTCCTTATATGATAAGTTGATAAGAGCAGCCAGACATGTGTAGTGAGCTGCTCCGCCCTCCTGGCTTGTCCGTTATCTTCCTGTAGGGGGGTCACTAGCCAGGCAACAGGAAAAATCTGAGCATGATGCTGCTGTCCAACCAGGACTATATGCTGCAGAAACCCTCTGGGAAAATCCGATCAGTTACAGGACCCCTGGGTATTTCAGAGGCACCACCCTAATTGAGCATTTCCTAGAGAGAGCAGTGGGTCTCTTGTGTCTGAAACTGATTTCACAGTGGTAAGCTGGTGAAATATCTGGGGTAATAACTTTAACTTTAAAGTACAATGAAAGTTCCTGTTTTTTCCCTTTAGGAATAAAAATACTACAAATATGTCAGGACTTTGGTTTATTTTTGTTATTACAAACAAAGGAGAAGAAGTCTTGCTCTTGTAAACTCTTTGCTTTTTCATAGGGAAAATAGTTTCATCGGTATTACTTGGTTTTTGAATTATTAGCTAAGTATACAAAATTTTCATTTTAAAGCAGTTAGATCTTCCTTGATTAAATCAGTTTAGGAGGTCCATTTCTGAGCTCTAATATTTTAAACAAAATAGCCACGGCAGTATTCAAAATAAGCTTAAAATAGACTAGACTGAATAATGGTCTGTTAAATTGCAAAAAATAGAGAATTAAAACTTAAATAAGAAGATGTTGAGAGAGGAACTCGTAAATTCTCCTTTATTGGATCAGGATTTGCTCAAATCCCATCATTTTGCAACATATTATCCAGCATCAATTAAATCTGTCCCACCGGGTGTTGGACTCAGGCAAATCACTTCTTTTTAATTAAGCTCTCGTGTCCTCATCTGTAAAATTTAGGGATTGCATTAATTCCCAAGATTTTTCTCCTTCAGTTCTATGGCTCTGTATATGCTCCAAGTTACTTCCTTTAATAAAACTAAAACTTAACACTTCAGAGACTAACAAGATGCTAACTCATCAGCCATAGCGTACACAAGGAAAACACTTGGGAGTCCGCCGTGGTCTGTTTATATCTCCTGCCCAGGATTTGTTCTTCCCAGTCAGTGGTAGCATTTCTGGCACGTTGGACCACATCTACCCATGAAACCCAGTGTCAGTCTCTGTCATGTAAGATCAGCTTTCAGAGGATTACAGAATTGTAGTTTTAATTCCCGGGTGGATGTGGAACTTGTATAGTGAATTCTGTTTTCCTGGAATGTGTTTTCAAGAGACCTGATTAGACCTTTAAAAACGTCTCTCCTAACTTGGGCTGTCTCCCAGGTTACCTCTAAAGCCAGGATTCTTAACCAGAGGTCCACAGACAGAATTCATGGGGTCCATGAACTTGGACGGGAAAATATATGTCTTTATTTTTCACCAAGCTCTCAGTGAAACATAGCTTTTTCTTTAACTTTGGCTAGGTCACGAACAACAGTGGTCAATATCTGTGGCTTTCTCATCAATGGAAATCGTAGATGTTTTTGTTATGATAGCTCAGGCTGTCACTTGCACTCAGCACTACAATGTTGTCAGATCCATCTCTAGATCCTGTGATTTAATATCAGAATAAAGTAGCACATGTCGTTTTCTGAGAAGGGGTTCATAGACTTTACTAGACTACTAAGGGTTCTGTCACACAAAGAAGCTAGAACTCCTGCTTCAGAAGGGTCACGTAGAAGAGGGTCTTTGATTCCACTGTGATTCTGGTGTGTGGTTTCTGCTAAAGGAACAAATTAAAGAAGATACAGCCATTGAGACTAGGAGCTGTAGAGGAAAGCATATAGGCTTGATGATCAGACCTGTGTTAGGACCCTGCTTCAGTGAGACCTGAAGCAAATGCTTAACTTCTCCAAGCCTCAGTTTCCCTACTTGTGCAATGAGATGATTCTTTCTTTGTAGTGCCTTTAGGATTAAAATGATACAGAATAGTAAATGTTACTTAGGAATATTAGATTCCTTCCTTTTTCAGCACTTTCCTTTAAGTGGGAAAAAGATATTACAACGGAGTTATTCTCTGATTGAATGTGAAGCAGTAGCATAGGGTGCAAATTTTTTCTTCTAAGTTACTCCCCATTTGAAAAGGCATATTATAAGGTATTAACATTGCATTTGTGGTTTTAAAAATCATTCATCTGCCTTCCAGGGAAGCAGGGTGGTTTAAGAAGAAGCTGCAGGAAGCGGATGTACCACAAGTACTTGTCTGCTACTGTTGTCTCAGGCACTCTGCGGGGCACTGAGAACAGAGAGTAACACAAGGGGACTTCAGACTTAAGGAAGCTAATGGAGCGAGGGAGAGAGACCCACCAACCGATAGGATGTGATAAGAGGAGGAATTGTGAGAGCATACAGAAGGAAGACAATGTTGCTTCCAGGGCACTGGTCCTATAGACAGTTGGCATGGATGCTTCCTTATCCATCCGTCCACTCAAGGTTGGAACATACAGCAAGCAACTCTTCGTAGGTTCCTAAATAGATGTTATTACCAGAGAGTCTGGGGAAGCTCTGGGTAGACCAGGGCTAGGCAAACTTCTTCTTTAAAGGGTCGGATAGTACATATTACCAGCTTTGCAGTCCATACTGTCTCTGTCGCAGCTACCCAACTCTCCTGTTGTGGCAGAAAAGCAGCCATAGACAATCCACAAGCAAGGAGTATGGCTATGTTCCAACAAAGCTTTATTCATGGGCACTGAAATTTGAATTTCTTGTAATTTTCACACATCAGGAAATATTGGTCTCTGGGTTTTTTCCAGCCATTTAGAAATGTAAAAACCATTCTTAGCCGTTCAAAACACATCATGGAGTGTAGTCTGCTGACCCCTGAGTTAGAACTACGAGAGTCGGCCAAGGAGGGATGTGACATGGTCAGTGAGGCCACTCTCAACGCATGGCCAATGTAAACAGGGAACTCTTCCATGCCTCGGATCACAGCACGGCTTCTTAAAGAATTGAGAAGCATGAGACAGGCTGGGGAAAAGGGACTTAGGAAAGGGGCAGGAACGTGTGCCCACAGAGAAAGTGCCACTTTGAAGCTGGATCTAAAATGCAAGACAAGGAGATGCACCAGGAGAGCTGACCCCAGTGTAGAGCGACGTCGCTGTGCACTGGGCCGGCCGCAGGCAGCACACCGGCAGCTGCAGAAGGCAGCGCGTTTGCTGTAATGGGAGCAGCACACGCTGCTGCAGTGACCCATCCCTGAAGAAATGCAGCGAAGTTCTGCAGGTCCACTGCAGCCAGCGAGGAAGAACTGTAGGAGACCCTAGAAAGAGGCAGATCTGGGCGAGGAGTCCCATGAAGGAGGACGGGCTAGGATTGCGCCTGTGGCCAGCTGACTGAAAGGGCCAACAGTCAACCCTCCTGCCCTCGCTTACCGACAGGCCTGCTGTAGTCATCTAGTTTGCACCACACCACTGGCTGCTGAGTGACAACCTCCACCCCGGCCTGGGCTTCGAGGCCAAACGCAGCCCAGATCCTTGGCTCCTGAACGGGGCTTCACTGGGGTTCTCAGAGCTGTTCATTTTCCAAGAGAATCTTGAGTTTTCTTCAATGACTTGCTGACAGGATAGCTAAAGGCAGATGAAGCCATAAAATGAGAAATATTATGACAGCCTTCCCCAAAGTCGCCTGCCTGCCCAACCAATTTTTTTTTTCTAACAGTTCTGCCGAACAGCTGTTCATGGTACTGTTTATTTTATTAATAATGTTTGTTTTCTCCCTCATACTGTATGTCATCAGTTGACATTTCGGAGGCTCCCGTTTATTCTCTGTAGAGCTGTCTCAGATTCTCCTTGCCATAAAGAGGTAAATCCTGTTTGATGGTACCGAAAAGACCACCTATTCCCTGAAAGAGGCCAGCATGACAAAGAACTTCGCCTTCAGTTTGCCCTGTGGAACCAAAGCCCTAAGGCGTGGGAAAAGCCAGAGGACCTCCCGTTGGTTGTGGCCTCCCTGGCCTCTCTAGAAATGTAGATCGTGTGGACATAGATCTGCTTCTGTCTGGATCGTGGAATCCGAGTGACCACAAGCTTCTAGAGGCCCCAGGTCATCCAGAGCAATCTGTGAGGCTCCCAAGAGACACTTGACTCTGTTTGAATGGTGTCCTGGGAAGCCAGAAACCAAAGGAGGATGCCAACTTTAAGTCAGTGCAAAGCAGGGCAGCCCCCGAGCCGTGGATTGCCAAATAAAATTTTCAAGTAGGCCCAGATGACCTCTGTTGTTGTCCAGTGAGCCAGTTCAATATTCAGTATTTAACTGGAGAGTTCTATTGTTGGAGAAATCACGGGATAGAAGTTGGACCACCTGGCCCAGGGGGAAGGGGGATATTGCTTTATGAACTGTTAAAATCCCAATAAGTGTACATCGCAAATAGATGCTTTGAAAACCCATATCTAATTGGAAAACACATAGGAAGAACTGAGACATGCTTAGAGGCACACTGACCGCCTGCATCCATTGCATGCCTTGTGCCAGAGTTGTTTTCCATCATTTCTGGGCGGGTCCTTTGGAGTCCGTCTCATGCCTGCCCTAGTCACCATCACCCAGCGCGGTCCACTCTCATCATGTCACTGCTGCTTGCAGGCCTTGGAGACGGTGACTGGGGCAGGCTTATTTGGCCAGCGTGGCCTTAATTTTTGGAAAGCTCTGTGTTGGTGTAAGAGGAACTCTCAGTACTGAAATACCCCAAGAAATGAAGCTGGGGACACTCTGTTTGGACTTTTGGCCGTTTGCAGACAGACGGGCACACTCAGGACTCTTGGGCGCCTGGCATGCTGGAGACAGAAGGGGCTCTGGAGACATCTTGTCCATCTCTCCTCCCTCCCTATCCCCAGCCTTTTTAAAATTGGCCAAGTAAAATCAGTCCACATGGTTATGTCCAACTTAATGTTCTGTGTACAGGAAAAACCATTACAAAGTTCACTGGATGTAAAATTGTTGTTCAAAAAAGTTATTTTACTACTTTTCTTCCAAATTGTGTGCAGTAGTTAATGAGAGCTAAAGAAGAAGCTGCAACTGGCAACTAATAATAATAATAATAATAATTTCAGCTTTCCTAAGCAGGCTCCCTCCCTGGTGACTCCTTTATAAGCTTCAGGGAAGAGCTCCATTTCTCTCTTTCCACTTCGTTTTACTATATGCTGAACTGAACCTGAAGAAACACAAATGGAGTCCTTTTGTAAAAACTTTGGTGTTACCTCTCTCTGGAGTTACTAATCATGTGAAAGTAATATCAAACCCTGAATCTGTAATGCCGTGAAAGATAATTCTCAGCCATGGGCTTTGAAAAAAGTACCAAAGGGAAAAGCCCTTTCAAGTTTACATAAAGACAGAAGAAAATCAGTATAAATATAAAGACACACATACACATAATCGTGGAAGGTAGGTTTCACCCCTATAATGGATAAGGAAATCAAAGCTCAGTGAGGTGAGATGACAAGAATTCTGTCAGCCTGTTCCATGTCTGTGCTTTTTTTTTTTTTTTTTAACCTTAAGGGTGATGAATTTAAGGAGAATTTAAATCCATAATTTTTTACCCCAATTTTAACATGGCAAAACACGACCTTCTTTGGAGAGGATCAAGAACCACGGTTTCGTACTGGCTATCACATCTTTGCAGCACAAACCCAGCAACAGAATCCATTTTGCTGCCAAAGACTTTGTGTGGCCTCTCGTCCCCCTAAGCTAGAGCAGCCGGGTCACAAACGTAGCGACCACGTTCCTGCTTCAGTATTCTAGACCTGTGGCATCTGTGCATGCAGAAGGTCCCATCAGAAGTGCACAAATTCATTCAGCAATGAAGACTTAAAATTACCTACTGGGTTAGGATGATTCTCTAGGAATCCACCATGTGGTCTGTTTGCGTCAGTTAAGCTTTGTGTATACATTCTAGTTACATTGTCAATTTTCCGGCTTTAACATTTTTTTCCCTGCTCTCTTTGCCTCTTTAATTTCATCTATGTGGATAGCTAGAAGAGTATGATGTACCTTTTAAATTAGAAACAGTTTCTGAAATGAAGTATGATGCCTAGTTTAGCACATTTCCTGCCCTAGTTGCAATTAAATGTATCCAGCATTTGACATAAAATAGCTGGCCCATTATCTTTAGAGTACAAATTTGAGGCAGTCCGCTTAGCGTGGGCCATTGGCCCCATAGAATTCACCTTTGTAGAAGGTGAGGAAATGTATATTTTGTTAAAATCAGTATCTGCCTGCCAAAGGAGGAGAAAAAGCCCTTTGCCAGATGTGTTTTCAGTCAATTTCCTTTCCTGGGAAACAGCCATTTCCCCTGCATTACCAGCGGTGTTTTCATTCGTGGAGCAGACAGAGTAAGTGCAGCGCATTAAAGGACAGAGGCCCCGATAGCATCAGCCTTATCTGTGACAATTATCTTTCTTCTTGCAGCTGTGTAACTTCTGTCTGACAGCAAACCATAGGAACTGTGTGTTAGAGTTAGTACTGATGGAAGAATCAGAGTTGATAATATTCATGTGGCTTCTCAGATGGTCGCCATTCTTATTTAGGTTACTTCAATTAAAAAACTACCAAATCCTCGTCATTCTAACTTATCTGAGTATTTCCTGTGAAGTGATGTCCGAGGACAGTTAGAGACGACTTCTTTACAGTTGGCACTCCCACAAACCGGCACAGCATCTGCTAAAGAATGTTTGTTTTTCAAAGCCACACTGTATATAATATGTAACCTTAAAGACTTTGAGAAGAAAAGACTTTTTGTTTACTAGAAACTTGGGAAATATCCAAGTGACTATTTTTTTTTAATATTTCGTCATGAATTCCCTGAATTTTTAGGAATATTTTAGTTTATACAATTCTCCTGTTACAAAAAGTTATCTCAAATGCTGTTTGATTTTTAAATATTTTTGTTCTCTAATATTTTTATGGAATAGTTTATCTTCCCATCAAAAAAATGCCTAAAAGGTCGAGATACAAGTCATAACTTTAAAAAGGCAGAGGATGAAATTCTAAAACAATAGATGAGTGCATTAGCCTGATAATATTTTTGCCAGTAATTCTGTGTCCTGTTTTTTCCCCTGTAGAAAAAAATGCTAAACATTTTCTTTCAGTGGATTGATGTCAATGTTTACTGTTTTACTCACAACCAATGTAAAGTCAATAAAATCTTTCTTTTGGCTAAGACAATATTTCATTAGAGATTTTGAGGTGGGCTGATGAGTTATAGTTTTACATTAGATGTTCCTAAATTCATTTCAACAAGATTGTAAAGAATTCAAATTCTATTGCTTCTGAAAAATGTCTAGTCTCGTCATAATCATTTATCTGAATTTCTCTACAAATGAATTTTATTTTGAAAGTGGCTTAATGCCATCTAGATTAATCTTTGTTTAATCTAAATTTATAAAATTTTTATCTTAATTATTGAGAACCTTTTAAAATAAGATAAAAATGTCATGTGTGCTATTTACATTAAGATATATTATCTCTCTTGCTTATAGGTTAACATAAATAAAATTGCTTAGGTCAAAGAAGTAAAAAAGTAAAAGCACATGGCCCTCTTTTGGTGTTCCCATCCATCAACTGACTTGATATAAAAAAATCTTCCTGTGGGAAATTAGACTTGATTATGGAGTTACATGTATAAAAAGTCATTCCTGAAGAATGATACATAGTTTTTGAAGAATTATATTAGAAGTATAATAAATAGTTATGCATGAAAAGAAGTGATGTTTGCATTCAAGTGTATAAAAATACTCCCTGCCATTCTTGCTCCTTCATGAGTCTAAGTATGTTTGTCTGCTGATGATTCAAACCTTTCCTAGTAATCTAATGTGTCAATGTTCCACTATTCTCCTAGACTGTATCTCAGGCAATTTCTTTGTCACTCCGTTAATAATAAACTGTGCTTGCCCAAAATGTTCCATTTTAAGGAAAGGGTCTAAATTCAAAGACTAATACAAAAGAAAAAATGAAAGGAAGTAAATTGTACAAAGCCTGTAAAGAGAGGACATTTATAGTGGTATTAAGGTACCTAGTTCCTGGCATCTGTTTCCCTTAAGAAAAAAATTTTGACAGTGGTTTTTGAAAGTCCTAAAACTATTCTGGTAGAATATTTAGAGGAAAAACATATTATTTACTTTTCCCCAAAACCCTGATGCATATTTCGGTGACCTTTTTTATTTGCAAGTCCAAAAGTCTTGCCTCGTTACAGTATAAATTAAAACAAAACAAAACAAAAAACTGCTAGAGCTGGTACCTCTCTGAGAATGCAAATATCACATCCACTTGTAATACTCACCTGCTCCCTCTACTGGTCTCATACCAGGTAACAGGCAAAACTATCCGTTTTTATTAATCAGTAGTAGAAATGGTATGCGATTGAGGACATAAATCAATAGCAACTAATATACAACTTGGAATGTTTCCATTATAGTTTAAATGCAAAAGAACACCACACCATATGCAGAAGTTAAACGCCTACTTAGGTGTGCACGTGCACGCACACACACACAGAATAAAAAATATTTTTAAGCAGAGGGCTGGCCCGGTGGCTGTCAGTAAATTTCCACACTCTCTGCTTTTGTGGGCTGGGTTCACGGGTTCGGACCCTGGGGGTGGACCTACTCCACTCATCAGCCATGCACTGGAGGCATCCCACATACAAAGCAGAGGAAGGTTGGCACAGGTGTTAGCTCAGAGCTAATCTTCCCCACCAAAAAAAAAAAAATAATTATATATATATATATATATATACATTTAAGCATTTGTTTAGTACACACAAAGCCACCTGTCCTCTGGTGATCAGGTTACTACCTGATGAGTTAAGCTTTACTATGGCTATAGTAGAAAAAGTAGACGCCTGTGCTGTCTGTCTCCATAAGGGGTGAGTTTAAACACCTGATCCTGCTTACAAACTTACTGCTACAGCAAGTTCACTACAGTCTAGAGAGGCAGATCCACGTTCCAACGCGCAGGGACAGTGCTGTGACGACCTCCCTGGTGATCCTGGCTGCTACCGAGCAGGAGCTCTGTACAGGGACAGCTCCTGGATGGAGGTAGATCTGAGTGAACAGCAGGAATACTTTCCAACGATTGACGAGATCCAAATCTTCCACTTAAGAAGAACCTTCTGATCGCTTCCTCAAAATAGAGACCGGAAGTGAAGGAAGATACATTCCAGGCAGAGAAAAAGTGCAATAAACACGAGACCGTGGAACTGAAGGGAAATTCACTGTGTAATTGAGCAGAGTGCAGGGCAGGCGGTAAACCTGAAGACCCCAAGGGGAATCTGCTCCTCGAGAGTCCCGTTTAGGCATTTGGACTTGACCTGAGGGATTTTGAAGCCATGGAGTGCTTTCCACAGGGAGTGGCCTGATCTGATCGTGAAAGGCCCCTGGAGGGCTGTGTCGGGGAGAGGTTGGAAGAAAGTCAGATTAAACAGAGACCTGAGGACAAACACGTCAGGTATTAGGGCGGCCTGAGCTAGAATATCAACACAGGGCTCCAGAGTATGTAGGAGGGATGGTCCACTGGGTATGAGGATTCCCGTAATGGGATGGGTTTGGTATTGGGATTGACTGTTATACTTAAAACAACTAAAAATGCTGGGTAAAATAATTTAAAAATTGTTTTAAAATCATCCACAAAATGACGATAGGAAAATGGCAGGCCCAAATTTAAGTGGAGGCAGGAACCAAGTGAATCAAGTGGAATGTTAAACAGCCTTGCCAACAAGGCATTTGGCAAATCTGGAAAACCTGAACCTTTTTGGGTCCCGAGAGGGTGCAGAGAGGAGACGAGGCCCCACCCACATGGTGGAGAGTCTGAGACGCCTCCTTCCAGGAACATGCGCCCCAGAGGATTCCGCCCAGTGTGTCCAGGTGAGGCAGAAGTAAAGCTGTTCCATCCCCAGCCTCTTCAGAAGGACGAAGAAAATGTGCCTGATGTTAAGCACATTAGAAAGGGGGAACCCGTGCCTGAGGATTGTAACCACAAGCTCACCCTTTTCAGTTTTACAGTGCAAATTAGCTGGTTGGAAAAAACCTCAAGCCATGGTGAATTTTTAAAGCGGTTCTAGGCTGGTGCTCTTCACCCCTCCGCACACCCCAGTTTTGTGGCAAATGTGAAACCTTTCCAAAGGAATGCACCTTCATCATAGAGCTCAAAAAATTCTTACAGATAATTTCCCAAGGAAAATGAACAACTCACAGACAAAAATAGATGAGCATTTAAGAATACATAGTACCGTTAGCAAAAGTCAGCAGAAAGAAAAAATGGCAAAAACAGACTGGCAAGAACTTTATATATGGGAGCTGTCAGCCACGTTTTATAAAATAGCCGTCCTTACTGTATTAGTTTTCTTGGGCTGCTGTAACGAAGTACCACAAACTGGGCAACCTGAAACCACAGAAATTTCTTGTCTCACAGTACAGGAAGCTAAAAGCCCAAAATGAAGGTGTTGACAGGGCCACGCTCCCCTGAAACCTGTAGGGGAATCCTTTCTTGCCCCTTCCTAGCTTCTGGTGGTTTGCTGGCAATCTTCGGTATTCTTTAGCTTGCAGCTGCATCACTCCATTCTCTGCCTTTTTCATCACGTGGCATTCTCCTGTGTGTGTCCCTGTGTCTTTACATGTCCCTCTTCCTATAAGGACACTAGTCATATTGGGTTAGGGGCCCACCCTACTCCATTGTGACCTCATCTTAACTAGTTACATCTGCAACAGCCCTATTTCCAGATAAGGTCACATTCTGGGGTACTGGAGGTTACGACTTACATCTTTTTGGAGGGCACAATTCAACCCATAACACTTACCATGCTTAAGGATATAAAATAAAATTTAGAAAACACCTAAAGAGGACAGAAAACTACAGAAGAAAAAAGCCTTGTGGATTTGAAAAGAAAGCTTACAGAAATAAAAAATGCAATCATTGAAATTTATAATTTAAAGATTGTGTTTCACTAAAGCTTAGACACATCTGAAGATCTGAAGAAAGAGTCACTGAGCTGAAAGATAAGTTAAAAGGATAGACAAGGAGATGGAGACCAGGAAAGAAGGTAAGACACCTATGGATGGAGGGTGACGGTCTAAATGGAATTCCGGAAGGAGGAGAGAGAGTGAACAGGACAGGTGGCATTTAAAGAGATAATGGCTGAAGAGTTCACCAAAATGATGAAAGACACCAAGCTACAGATTCAAAAAGCCCAATGAATGACCAACAGGATAATAAGAAGCCTGGATAAATGGGTAAGCGGGAGAGTCAAGAATGAATGATCCTCCAGCTCCTGGCCTGGCAGCTGGCTGGATGGTGACTCAGGAGAGCTCAGGAGGAGAGGAAAGCCAGGAAGGCAGGCAATGGATGCACTTTTGTACAAGTTCAGTTTTAACTGGTTATGAAACATCCAGATAGAGTTTTCCTATCGAACATGTGGCTCAGAAGCTCAAGAGAGTGATCTGGGCTGGAAGTACCAAGACCTATTTTCATGATCAATGTCAGTGCCAGCTTTGTTAAATAATCTTAACTAATATTAAATAGTAGATGAAAATGATGAAAATGAACAGCTACATAAGTTGCATAAATCTTAACAATCTAGGTTTTCTAGATAAAGTTAAATCACAGAGTGCCTCCATCCACACTGACCCTTGACCACAGTTTCACTGGTGCAGCCTCTGTGGATTCTGACGTGTTGTCCTATTCTCCAGATTTCTGCTCTAAAAGAGATAGATAATAATAGTAAGTAAAGAGGATCCAATCTGGTCAGTAAAAAGGTACTTCTTAGTATCTATGAGATGTTGCAAGTGATTGGAAACAAAATCTGCAAGATATTATTAGCGTGGTAACTTTTTATAAATTTGTCATTTCTTTGAGAGCCTTTGTTATGGCTGAATTGTGTCCCCTAAAAATCCATACATTGATGTCCGAACTCCCAGTAACTCAGAATCTGGCCTTATTTGGAAAGAGAGTCATTGCCGATATAGTTAGTGAGGATGAGGTCATACTGAGTAGGGTGAGCCCCCAATGAAATCTGACTGGTGTCCTGATAAAAAAGGGAAATTTGGACACAGACACATGCACAGAGAGAACGCCATGTGAACAGGACGGCAGAGATCAAGGTGATGCATCTATAAGCCCAGGGATGCCGAAGATTGCCGGAAACCACCAGAAGCCAGGAGAGAGCCCTGGAACAGATTCTTCCTTACAGCCTCAGAAGGAGGCAACCCTGCTGACACCTTGATCTTGGGCCTCTGGCCTCCAGAACTGTGGCAGAAACAGTTTCAGTTGTTCAAGCCACTCAGTTTGTGGTTCTTTGTTACAGCAGCCCTAGCAAACTAATACAGCCTCCAAAAAGTAGTAGTAGAAAGGGAATGAAGGTGCTGGTGCTTTGCAGCCTCCACCAACCACTGTAACCATCTGGTTGTTGTGCTTCCTATTTTACCTAACGGGGAAAAGAATCCAGGCAGCTCAGGTATTTTAATGATAACCATGCAAAACTTCCTTTGCAACACTAAAATCATTTCTTAGAAATCGTAAGGCTCTTGAATTGCAGCCGTGCTTGTGTAAGACTGTCCTTCTTCATGAAGGCCCAGCTCAAATGTCACTTCCTCTAGGAAGCCTCCGTGTGTCTCTGCAGGAAGAACGGAGCATGCCACCCTCAAGGAAGGCCCTGCATCTGTCCATACCTCCATGAGGGTGTGGCTGTGAGGTTCTTCCATAATGGCTCATTATCTCCACTCAACTGTGAACTCACTTAAACCTGCATCCGTGCTTTACCAGATTGCTGCTACTGTCTGTTTTAAAATGACATCTATGCATTCATCTCAGCAGCACCTGCTCAGACAAATACAATGGCTTATAAAAATGAGATAAATCTGAGAAATGCCAGCACAGGGCTCCCATTCTGCAGAGCCATTTATCTCAGCTGCCTGCTGTGACAAGGCTCCCTTCCCCATTGAGCTGAGAGTCCCGCCATTGGATCACGCTCTTGATGAGTTGCAAGATACCCCTTTCCATCCAGCCATCTTGGTTTCCTGTTGTAGTGGAGGTGACAGATTCTGTGAGGTGGTTGCAAGCCCTTGGGCTAATTACATCTTTTCTAAGCAGTTGGAGGCCTTTTCCTGAGACTGTCTGGAGTGCTTGTACCATAGTCATCTTATTTAGGGGCTTCTGTTCTTCAAACTAGGGTACTGATAGAGTTCTCCTTGGGCCTCTATCTTCTTATCGCCTCATTTGCTCTGGAGCCTGTTGCATTTGAATAAAGCCACTAATGTAGGTAAACAGCTCCAAATTGAATTATCAAATGTGCAGCGCCTGGAACAGAATAGATTGTCCTCAGATAAGCACTCACAGATTCTGAATGCACAAAGCGCGCTGTGTCTAATAAACGTCCTAGGACTTACATCTGAAAGAAACTGTTGTCTCCCAAGATACTGTTTTGAGACTATAGACACTCTGCTGCCCCATTCCACACATTTTTAGAACTTCTTTTGGATGATGGCTCTAAGCCAAAGGGCCTGCATTTGAATATCCTTCATGATGCTACATTTTCACTCTTTAAGGGCAGAATAACTTTTAATGTGCCCCAACTGCAGTGCTGTGTTGCGTCTAAAAGATGACTAAACAATCCCGTCAGTTTTCAGTGTGGTTCCCTTTTATTCAATCCAACAGATGTGACATTGTGCTAGTTATAAAAGAAATGCAAGTTATGAAATTCCCAACAATCCTATGGTCTAGAAAGAGCTCTAGATGATTCTCGTTAATTTCCCTCACAGGATCTAAGTGATCCAGAGCCTAATGAATCCAGAATCTGTGTCTTCCACCTGCCTCCAACGTCGCTCTAAAAAAGTCCAAGCCTGGGTGTCGTGGAGAGCAAGCTCTCCTTCACGTGTGTGCACTCCCACGAGACAGCAGAAAATCCCCTATATTCAGCAAATTGGGAATGGGGGCTTTTCCTGCCATGTCTGGGAGAGCCTCACTCACCACTGGGGAGGTCAGAATTGGGCTTTCCTTTCACCAGCAGCTAAAAATACCACCCTGGCATGGTTTCCCAGACACCCAACTGTCCTGGAAAACATTTGGACCATAATCTTTGAGAAGAGTAAGTTTGAGCCACGATGAAGGCTCATGGGAGAGGGGAAGGGGTGGAAATTCTTTCTCAAACTGGTATTTCTAGGAAAACGCTCAGCCAGAACCTGCAGCTGTTCGGTATCCAATATCATTTCTAAACAACATTTTAGTTGGCAAAAGAAAAGTGAGAAGACAATAAGGCTCGAAGCCTAAAACTTTGGGAAACCCCTATCCATAATGTGCTTATTTAGGACTTAAAAATATGCCTGTTTTCAGAACATGAGTGCTAATATCCGACTTTTCTAGGCCTTTTTTTTTTTTTAGGATACATTTTAGATGTTTTAGCGATTAAAAGAGAAAAATATTTCCTGATCGTTTTCTAAATCTCACTATGTAATTGGATTTTTTCCGTTTCTTTTTCAGAATAGACTAATTCATTACTACCAAAGTGCCAGTAGTTTGGAGAAAATAGAAAGAATAGAATCAAATGTAAGTTAGCAAGTATGTATACTTTGCAAGCTGTGTACTTTGGACATCTGTAACCCAGCGATGTTGTCTGCCAGTTTCAAATGCTCTGTCGTCCACAGGGTAAGCAGACCCGGCTGATAGCTTCTTGATGACACACAAGCTCGTTCAGGGCCTGAGCAGTTATACCGCTTCTCAGGGGAAGTGGGGCACATCAATGTGAAAGTTGGATGGCCCTTTTGTGACTCCACCTCAGACACTGGTCTCAACAGAGCCCCTGCTAACTCATTTGAGATCCGTCGGACGTTGGGAGTGCAGCTCGGCTTCTCTGGCCCAGGGACTCGATTATTCCTAGAGCTTCTTCACAGAGTCCATGGGTTTTGTGCAGAAGTAGCCCAGAAATCCTAGCAGTAGGCCCGCCCTCCCAGAGCAAACCTGGGAGCCGGGTAATCAGGTCTGGGATGTTTCAAACCGAGACGCAATACCAAGGCTCTAGACAGAGGATGCCTCAAAGACTAGGCCCGAATGGAGCTGCCTCCAGGGGTCAGAGAAGCTCTTCTGTTTCCTTCAAAACCCACTGGACATCTGCCTCTTCCATCTCAGCCTCACCTACCTGCAGCCTCTACCCTCTCTATCTGTTACAGGAGAATAATTAAGGGTTATCTGGAGAATTCAGTGATGTTGGCAAAGTACTAGGCACAGTGTCTGGTGCACAGGTTAATGCCCTTCCTCGATCCCACTCTCCATTTGACTAGTTATCTTAGAAAGATCGCCTTAATGAGCGAGACATTGTAGATCCATTCCCTTGAGAAGTGATGGTAGTCAGCTCTCCACTGGGTCTAACTTTAGGTGTTAAAAACCATCTGTCCTAACATTGGCAGAGCTGAACTGTCTGTCACCCGCTGATTGACATGTCCGTCAGTAAGTAAAGTGTTCTTGGGCTTCTTTATACAAAGTGCTTGCTATGCATATAATTAACGAGTAGAGTTTTGGGCATTTTGTTCATACTTCTTTTTGTTATGGTGGGCATGAAATTAACCCCTTAATTCAGTGCTAATGGGTACGCCAAGTGGTTTGCATATTATCCTGACTGAGAAATAAGACAATGAGATGATTTTAGAAAAATAAGATGAATAAGCAAAGGGCACCACACTTCTCTCCGTGTCCCCAAAGCAGATGTCACCAGCCGTCACAGAAAGGGTTCTTAGTTAAAAGCAAGGGAAACTGATGCTTTCTAGTTTATGTAGAAATGGAATTTATTGAAAAGATATTGGGTGGTTCAGAACATAATAAGCATAATAATGAGGCTATATCGTGGAAGCCACAGCCACACTGCCCACAGAGAACTGGCCTGTTGAGGTGTTACTTCCCCCTAAGCAAGCAGAACCACAGATTTGCAGCCAGCACCACCAGCACTGAGCTGGGAAACTGCTGCCAACACTGGCATGTTTCTGCCCCCGCTAAGGGGCATTGGCCCATTCCTGCTTCTCATGGTCCCTAGCATCAGATTCCAGCCTCTTGGTGGGTGGGTCTAATTGGTGAAGTCTAGGTAGCTACCTGTGCCCTAGCAGCCAAGGGAGCTGGGGAGGTGAGAATCGTACATTTTCAGACTCCAGTGTGGGAAGGCAGTTCTGCATCTGACCAAGAGCCACGAGGCGGCGATTGTCCCAGCGTACAGTGGCGCTCAGATGCCAGCCAACCACAGAACAAGGTCTCCCCTATCCTACTGAAGTTATGTGATGTCTGCCAATACTTCATAAGTTGCACTATCATTCAAACATTAACAGGTTTTTAAGTCGAGCGTGAGCGCTTTCTTGATTCAGCTTGTAGCCCTTTATCACATTAAACTGAAAAAATCTCAGAGTTGGAGAGAAACTCGGAAAGAGCCCTCATTTACAGGTGAGACCACAAAGATGCAAGAAGACAAGGTCACTTCTCCAGGGGTTGTGATGCTCTTCAGTGCGTCCCGTGAACACAGAATTCTGATGCCTGTTCCTATAGATAACTGTGCATGTAATACTTTTGTACTTTGAGTGTTACTGACTCACAGTCAGTAACTATACTGCTTTTTAAATAGGGGATGGATTTGCTACTTGTATAGACTTGCCCTCCTGGAATCCATTGCCCCTGTGTTACTTGTAGCTGTGGAATGAAGAAAAGCAGTTGAACTGTACACATGAGTATAACCAAGAAGAGCACAAGATTAGGGATGAAACAGTCACTCCCTGTCCTCTTGGTTTTCTTTTTGATCATTAGCGTGTAACTTAAACATCAGGATCTCATGTGTAAACAGAACAATATATTCTGACAGTTCTTACTAGATATCCTTACAGGAAAATTGGGAAGTCATGTGAAGAAAACATCCCAAACTACATGTGGTTAAATGTTTAGTGACTTGCCATCGTTCTGGGGAAATTTTAAACTATATTGGAATTTTCTGAACTGGTTGGCATTGGCTAAGGGAGGACTAGTGTGTGTGTTTGTTTTTAATAACGTAATAAGTCCTATGAACTTAACAGCGGACCCAGAGCCCTGGTGTCGTCTCTATTCCTGTGTTCTGTGTGCCCACAGCCGTGCCTTCCCCATTCCAAGGACACCACTGTCAGGATCCTTGTCATTCAGGCCTCCTACAGTGTGGTTCTCTCCAGCCTTTTTCTTCTCTGTTCCTTCCTTATCAAACATTGTGTCTCCAAGAAGATATGGGGCTTCCCGTCTCTGTGGCATTCGCTCCTACTGGTCTTTCTTAGAGACTTTTGCCCAGGTGGGGTTCTCTTCTTCCAAAGTCTTCCCCATCCCTTAAGTTCTACTTTTTTTCCATGGAGTCTCCTCCAAGGGCCACGACCCTTGGAGAGTAATCTCTCTCTTCCGAAGCTCTGCTCTTCCTCTCTTGGCATGTAGCGGTGGGCATTTGTATCTGTCAAATTGAAATTGAGCTCTGGGCCTGCGTGGTCATGTTCTGCCGTAACTAAAACCCCTTGGGTGAAAAATGTTACTTTACATCTCGGCATGCCCCGCCTTGCCTAGCATGGCACCTCGCTGGATATTAGGTGCCCAGAAATTTGTTGAGCACAATTCAAGGAGAAAGGATTGAGACAAATAATAGCTGACTGAGTCCCTGTGAAAGATTCCTCAGATGTTATGAATATACACGAACACGCACAGATATTTATCGAACACATTGCATGTGCCCACAAGGCACTGGTTCCATAGTGGTGAGTAAAACTTACAAAATCCCTGCTGTCACAGGCGTGTATGTTACGTTGCTGCAGTGGAGGAGATAGACATATATGTGTGCGTAATGTCGGGAATGATAAGTCCTTACAACAGAGTGAAGCTGGCTAAAGGAGTAGAGAATGATGGCGGTAGGAGCTGGTTTCTATAGTGAGATCACCACAAGTCTCTCAGGTGAGACACCTGAATGAAGGACAGGAGGGTAGTAGGCACGTGGGGAGTTCTCAGAAAAGGACCTGTAAGTCCTGCAGGAGGAGCAGGACGCTGGCTGGCAGAAAGCTAGGAATGAGTGAGATGGTAAGAAACAAGGGCCTTGGGTGCAGTGATCATTCCTACATTTTATGAGTAGTCTTAGAGTTATCTTGGGCAGGTTATTCTGTGGAAAAGGCCCATAAGCTAACTTGACCCCAAAGAGGCGGTTGTGTGCAACATCATTGTCTTAGAGTCCTTTTTTCTCTAGGTTGTTATTGTGGTTGGTTGGTTGGTTGGTTTTTAGTATTATCTTCTTTGGCACTTTCTTCCTAAATTTTGAGTTTTTACTACTTCGGGTGGCTGGACTCTGTTTTGGTGGCTCTCTCTCGAGGTTCGTTATGTAAACTTGGTTATACGTACTTTGAAATTCTCTCCAGTCCGATGAACGCATTGGTTATTCAGCAAGACTTGCTGTCTACCCCATCGCTGATCAACCTCAAACGCTTCTGAAGTTCCAGCCAAACTCTTGCCAATTCCCAGGCTTGTCTGTAATGGAAACCCTCAGGTTTGTGAGCTGAATTTATAATCAAAAATTACAAGTTGAATTCAGAATCAGTACACACTTTAAAAATAATACTACAGAATTGGAAGCTCAGGGAGGAAGGAACTTTAAGTTCATCCGAAATGTGAATTCCTCCTCTTCCTAAATGTTTGTGTTCATATCATCTAGGGTTTAGTGAACCATGAAAACTTAGAAGTTAATGCAAACAAAAGTCACCCACAAAAATAAGTCAACTGATTTAGAGGGAGCACAGCAAATGGAGACTATTGTTAAAAGAACTCTTACTAGACTGATTCTCTTTTATTTTAATCTCTGCTTATCCCAAGCCTTTTTTGCTCCCATGTGCTGATACACTCCAAATCTGCAATAAACTTGTTACCAGAACACAGTCTATTCCAGCCTGAACTGTTTCAGACCATTTTAACTGCAGGAGGAAATTTTTTTAAAAGGTTATCTTATAAAGTATTTCTCAGTGTTGGCTACAGCTTCACTTAATCTTTTCCAAAATTTGACGATACACAAAGCAGTTTATAGTGACTTATTAAAGTGACTTTACAGTGAAAGGGGCCTGTCCAGCTCGTGTTTTCCAAGTACAGTCATATTCTGAGAAGATGCAGCTATTTTGGGAAGCCCTTGCTTGCAGACACACCTCTTCTGCTGAAGAGGTTGGGTCACATCATGTCCCCCAGTTATACAACTGTCCCACATTTGATTAACTGATAGCAAAGCGGAGATAATCTCAGAAGTGCCCAAATAAAATATAGGACACTTCCTGTGGAGTCTAATTGGCAGATTTTATTAACAGGGCCATATGGATCAGTAGATAACCCCTCCTCACCCCACCCCCCTTCCAGCATTCTTGGCAGCACTATAGGAGTAATATTTTATAAGTATAAACTACCCTCCAGCAGTTCAGTTTTGAGTATTGGGTGTAAAAGTGTATTTTTCTAATATTTTCAGGCTAGTACACCATATCTCTGTGTTCTGAATTTTCCTGTGGCAAATAAGTGACTTAGCAAGTTAAAGAAAGGCCTTCTCCCTGGCTGGGACCCCATAGGGAAGGAGTGTGGGTTTAGCCAGCACACGTCCAGTGTAAGATACAATGTGAGTGACATGTGGAGAGAGGGCTCTGTCCACCCTCAGCAGTGTGTCCTGCAATTGTCCCGTGAGCTTCCTGTTTAAAGGAGACAGTTTGGGTGAACGCTACAGGGAAGTCGAATCTGACCGTGGTCACCACAGCTGGAAGTATGACCTGGCACAGCCACAGCTGTCTGAGAGCCCTTCCCATGGACACCGGCTCACCAGAAGTGCGACGTGGCACCTGCAGCCTCTGTCTCCCATGTTTTCCACCTCAGTCTTTCTTTTAGCAAATCAGACACGTGATTAGGATGTCTTAATCCCAAAGTTCTGGAACTTTAGGTTTTCCCAGGTTTGCCTTTCTAAATGTCACAAAACAAGAGAATACTGTACGTATTCTTTTCTTTCATGGAAATTTATTTGCAACATTAGGCATCACTTTCATTTCACTCATTTTGACTGGATTTTCATGCACACTTAAATATCCCTCCTTCTGTATTGTCCATAAAAAGAGAGAGAAATTACATTTAACTGCTGTTTTCTCAAAATAATGCCTGGTGGCTGAACACCTTAGTCTATATTTTATTATTTATTTTTTTTTCTTTTGAGGAAGATTAGGCCTGAGCTAACATCCACCACCAATGCTCCTCTTTTTGCCGAGGAAGATTGACCCTGAGCCAACATCTGTGCCCATCTTCCTCTACTTTATATGTGAGACACCTGCCACAGCATGGTCTGACAAGCAGCACGTACGTAGGTCCACACCCGGGATCCAAACTGGCGAACCCCAGGCTGCCAAAGCAGAGCACACGAACTTAACCACTGTGCCACTGGGCCAGCCTCTATATTTTGTTCTTTATGACCAATTATACCATAGGACTGTAGGGCAAATTTTTTAAAAAAGAGTTTCTGTGACACCATTCTCTGAACAGTTAGTGAGCATCTGGCATATGCCCTTCATGGGGTTTAGGAGTACACATATAATTTATTGAGTTCTGACAAAGAGAACACAAAATAAACGCAAACAGGAAGAAAAGTTCAGGGTATCCGTAAGAAACCATGAGCCTCGGTCTGGCTGGAGGGACAGAGAAAAAGCTGGAAGAGGAAGATTGAATGCCTAGCCTTAGGGCCGTTCATGTCTGTGGGAGGAGGGGCCATCGAAAACTCATGAACAAGTTTGAGTGAGATTAATCTGGCAGTGCTATTTAGGATGTGCTGAAGGGCTAAGAGATTTAGAAACAGGCCTTCTGAATCCCATAACTGGCTTTGGCCTACAGTAGCCTACCCCTTGTGGTGTCGTTATGGGAGGTGTCACACAACCTCCCATAATGTGGGCATCCTGACCTGAAACCACTTAAGATGATTCCTGTGTGACGGAAATACTCCCATTAAGAAAATGAGGACTCTGGAAGTTGGGCTGTCTTAGTGAGGAGCCCTGGGACCAGCGATGCCCTCGTCTTGCACTCTCAGCACTGTTTGTTCAACCCAGAGCGAAGGACATCTGTTTCAGATTCTCAGTGTTGGTAAAAGTCCCTTATTTTTGTTGTCAGTGCTGTGTATTGATTTGGTGTGAGCAGGCTCGAACGTCTCTGGTGGTGGTCTGGATTATATAGACCAGGAGTCTGTACAGTGCCTCTTTCTTTTATGAAAATAATTTGACAGGAAAAATGACTCACTGAAGTCTGGCAGATATAGAGCCCTCCGAACTGACTTCTAACTCGGCCACGTTGGGTTCCAACTGGATGTCCTCAGACTTTGCCATCACAACATCTACTTCTGGTTTAGATTTTGTTAGTTGTTTGTTTCGGCTCATGATTTTTTTTTTCTCCCAGCTTTATTGAGGTATAATTTCCGTACAATAAAATTCACCACTTTCAGCGTATAGTTGGGCGACTTTTGGCAACCCTGCAGCGTGTGATGACCACTACACTCAAAACACAGAACACTATGTGTTTCTCGTTTGGTGATTGGTGGACATTTGAGTTGTTTCCAGTTTTTGATTGTTACGGATCTGATTATGATTTTTGGCAGACATTCGTGTATAGTCACATATCACTTGGTGATTCTTCAGGAGAATAGCAGTCTTGGGGCCTGGAAGGTTTACTGTGGTCTTGAAAAGTTTGCGATAATAAGGTTTCAGCCAGTGCTCCTTTATAAGAATGCAAAGGAGCTTTGGTAAATGGGAGAAAAAGCAAAGGCTTGTGGGGACCCTGTCCAGAGAGCCCAGACAAAGTCAAAGGGCCGTGAAGTGTAATCCCCGGAAGCACATGGCAGGGGACACTACTCTTTCTCACCTAAACTGATGATGTACTTTGTGCTGTGTGTCAGTGTCCTCTGACTGATGTGTTAGGGGACAGCCCACTTGAAAATCTCTCCCAGGGACCGAGTTCCATAGCATTCAAGCTTCCTTCAATTTTGAGATATCTCTGAACCATTTTGTCTTAAGCTCTCCAAAGTCTGGTCATTTGGGGAAGACAGAGGTGAAAGAATTTTCACTTTGCCAGCAGAGGATGTAGAGGGGTCTGAGGGTGAGGACTCGTTTATGGTGGAGATGGAGGGGCTGCTAACAACAGCGACAGGGCTGGGTCCTGAGGCAGACTGACCGCTATCAAGGTTGGCACATGGGTACCCCGCCTTCACCTCCACCCCGGTCGTCATCCGTGAGGAGGAGGCTGTGGCTGCCGCTCTCAAGTCAACTTTGTATTTCAGAGCCAGGAGAAGTTTTGGGCCAATCAGGCAGCTGTCAGTCTCTGAAGAGTGCTAACCTTTACTGGAGAAAGAACTAGAAATTCACTTAAAATGTTAATTTAAAAGAAAAAAAGGTGGGGGGGAATAGTATAAAACAAGAAAGCTCCGGAAAGAAAATTGTGTTCATGAGAAACGTCCCTTGGAAAACGAACTTTGTGGTTGGAAGAAATAGTTTGAGAAGCAATTTGGGAAGGATGAGGACCCCCGCCCCAGCACCAGAGAGGTATGCTAGAATTAGAAGGAAGGAGCAAACCCCTTCCTAAGGAGGGCGGTCTCGTGGGTCTACAGAGTGGGGTATGGCAGTCTGGGCCAGCCCTGAATTGCTTAGGACAATAGAAACACTCAGAACCCTGCAGCTCTTACCTCTCCTTCAAATAGATGTTGAACAAAATCAGTAGTCCACTCCGTTTCAAATGTTCCGATGTCATTGGCCTATCCGGGACACTTCTAAGTCCCGGGCAAGCTCTTCTTTACCATAACTGCCCATCTCGCCTCAACTGCCTTCAGTCCAGGGGGCTTGTGCACTGCAGCGTCCGCTAGCACCATGATAGGTAGGTTGGAATCCCACTTCTAAGGGAAAAGACTCGAATGGGGACTTTGAATAGTTTTTACTCTAGTTGTTACTTATAGAGCATCAGAAAAAATGATCAAAAGGGTAGAGGGGCAGAAATGACAACATGGAGAGGATGAGATAGTAATCATTGAAAATATACTTTTGCTTTTACAAATAGATTTTTCTTAAATAATCAATATATGAAAATTGGAGTACAAAAATCAGCAGAATACCTAGATGGTAAATCCATAACAAGAATTTTCCCAGGAGATCTCCTTCCTGTAGTGATAGATGTTAGAGAAATTTAGTGACAGGAATAAAATCATTTTAAAGAACTCAGACTTTAGCAGTATGTTTTTTCACCTATTAAGGATTCGTGTTTTTTTTTTCTTCTTGAAGAACAAACAACTGATACCTCAATTTATGGGGACCTTTTTCGGTATAAATTGAGGCTCCAATAGTGAGTGAGGAACACTTATTTATATGCCATACTTCCTCTTTCCTCATATTTTATTACTAAGGATATTGACATGAAAACAGGATCTTAGTGTCCAATGAGTTCATCCACTGCCGATTTCCCACCAGAAATTCCAGGCTTTGTGACATCAGTGTGTACTGCTCTGGATGTCATTTGAAGAGCAGGCATCTGGAAATGATGAAATCCTGAACAACAAGGTTTTGTTTTCAGGAAGACAAGCTAGAGGGGACGGGAAAGGAAATGAGGCTTCAGTGAACACCTACTGTGTGCCAGGCACTTCCACCTCTCGTGTCATTGTCGTGCTTTCCTCAGCTGTACCAGAAGAGCAAGTAAAAGCCCTGTCAGTCACAACTTACAGTGTTCTTCAAGTGTTGCTGTGGTATTTGTTGCAACTAAATGAATTATGTATAGAGTCTCAGGGTCTTATTAATTTTTAAGTCAGTGTACAGCATTTGAATGCTTTTCTATCTTATTTATTGTAAAACTGAGATGTGAAGATGCAGCAGAAATATATTGGATAATTCTATATATCTGTGCTTATTGAAATGAAAATAATTCAAATGAGAAGTCTCGATTCGTAAATAATTATGTTAACTTTAAAATACCTGAAAGACACGCATAAAGGAGACATGTATTGTCCCCATATTATCTTTTTCTGTTGCATTTCAAATGCTACCCTCATTTTAAAACTTTTTGCATTAGAAAGTTCTTAATAATAGCAAAAAGTAGGGAAGTAAGGAATAAACATTCAGTACCAGAAGAACGATTGAGTAAATTATGTAGAGTTGAAAAATTGTTTTCACGGAGAGTTTTCAATAACATCTGAGTGTGATATCATTAAGTGAGAAAAAATAAGGTTCCAAATGCGTAATAATTATACATAGAAATAACGATGAAAAATGAAGCTAGAATGAAGTAGAGGAAGGAGGGGAGTGGAAGAACACTCTGTCTTAAATATCAGCCTGTAATCATTTCACGCATGGAGAGCAAAAAACATTTGGTTTATGTTTTCTAAAATGTGTCATAAGGTAATTTCACCGAAGACTAAGCAACAAACACAAAAAGCAAGACATCCTGGGTGGTAAGCAGAAGACATTGGCACTTTCTCAAACTCAAGTCAAACTGGCTCTCAGCCACCGGACAATCTTTTGGTTTCTGGGTTCACACTGACAAGCGGCTTAATCTGGAATGTGGCTCTAAAACCATTTTTTCTTGTGTGGCATATTGGATGCCAATCTGTCCCAAGACCTTGTCACAAGCAATAACTTATGATGGGAACATGACAAAGCGAACTCCAGGAGCAGAAGGAGAGGATTTGATGTCTAAGAATTGTGGTGCTCCTGCTAGTAGTTCATAATCTCTTAAAGTTACCAACAGAAAAGGTCGCATTAATGTATCTTCTGCAAAAGGCAGCCTGTTCTTCTTAAGATAGGTAAATAACTTTTGAAGAAAAAAGATTTAAAAATTTATAATTTTAAAATTGTAAACATTGAAGAGCAGCTTAGAGTTTCCGAAGTTCCTTCCCATAGGTTACCTGACTCAGCGCCTACAGTAATTCTGTGAGGCGGTATTGGGATGATCTCTGCTTGGCAGAGGAGGACACTAAGGCTGAGTGAGGTCACTTTGACCTCCTCATGGGCCAGTGAAGACTGGCTTAGGGCCCTCTGACCCAAGGCCACCTCACTAGGCACAATGATTGATTAAAATCATTCTCCTTAGCTACATGCCTACTTTTTATGCTCTCTGTGCTTACTGTTTTGGAGGCTACATCAGAGTTGAACTCTGGGGCTACTTTTTATTAAGGTCTTGATCTCACATGGTGTTTATAGATTATCAAGTGTTGAGTGATAAACCCTGACAAAAATGATTCTACATTGCTGGCCCACGAAGTCAGTATATGCATAAATAATGGAAATTTCCCCTATTGAAATCACCCATGTGTGGAATGCATGGTTAGACTAACAGGAATTTTTCTCTTCTGTCCACTAGGTTTTAAAAAACCTGAATTTCCTTAAATGCAACAGCATTTTAAGAGCCCTCTAGAAATATCTTTGCAGGCTTCCCTCCAGCGCGCTCTGTCCGTTGGATGAGAAACTCTAGGTACCCACCATCTTCCAGGACATTTGGCCCTTAGAGAACAGATAATTTGGGTACCTCTTGCTTCAGCTTTATTGGTGAAGTTTGAGGGCTGAATTTTTTAGAAGCAGCACCAGGAGACTCATAGTTTCTGCATTGTGTTGAATAGAAGAGCATTCAAATACTGCTGGGGACACACAGTCTACAACCCATAGAATTCTTCATTGTGATCCATGGCAAACTCTACATTTATTGAAAGGCCAAAGAAAGAGAGGGACATGATTTTATGTGTGTCTCTAGGTAGCAGTCAGTATATTGTGTTCACTGTAGAATTCTTTCAACTTTGCTCTGTGTTTACATAAAATGCCAGGGAAACCTATGGGACAGAAGTGGGGAAGAATTCTGTGAGGCAAACTGGGACAAGAAAGCTATGGGAAGCTCTGCTGGAGTGTCATTGTTAATCAGTTCTTTTCCTTTATACAGATATTTGATAAAGTATTTCAAGCGTATAGAGAATAGAAAATAGCATCATACTAATGGGCCCGCCACTCAGAGTCAATCAAATCTTCATATTTTATTACTGTTGCTTCCACTTTTTGTTTGCTTTTCATAAATAAAATAGTGCAAATTTTACAAGGTTACAGCTCCCTTTGTATCCCTCCCTACCTGATTCCCTTCTCCTTCCTCCTTCTCCAAAGGTAACAGTGATCCTGACATTTGCCTATTATCACATAATTTTTATGTGGTTTTTCAAATGGGGAGGTTCAAGCAGAAGGGTGAAGGGCATTGGTTTTGGAGTCAAATATAGCTGGGTAGAAATGCAGATGTTAGAGCTTTCTAGAAAATTGGTAAGGTCCTTCTGAGCCTCGGTTTCTCTGTCTTAAATGGGAATAATAACCTGCCTAACAGGGTTGGTGTGAGGGTTAAATGAGGCATTCAAAAGCATGTGGGCCATGAGCACCTGCTAAGAGGTGACAGTCAGAGCCTAGATAATCAAAGTCATTTCAAAAGGAATAGCATGGCAGTGTGAGTCCTGGCACATACAAATCCCAAGAGACCCATCTCCGTCACAGGCCTTGAGCTGTGAGAACCTCAGAGTGCTTCGGGGATGTTGGCCTCTCGGTTTGCAGTTCAGGAAACTGAGTCCCAGGAGAGGTTAAGGGGCTCCGTCTCTCTCAGACCTTGGTTGGTGGACCACTGGGATGGGGCAGTGACTCCTTTTCAGGGCTCTGAACCTCAAGACGGTGCCACTCCCCTCCCCCGCCCCCAGTCATGTAAGAAGACATCTGCTGAGAAGACCCTTCTAGTCACTTCTGCTTCTAGTGTGCAGTGGGCTCCAGACTTGGGGTGTAAAGACTTGTTGCCATCCCATTTGGTTTTAGTCCAAACACACAATGGTCTTCCTTCAGTCGTCAGTTTCTCTCTTTGCTCTTTTTAAATCAAAGTCACTCTAATGTTTAGGCTGTACTTATTTATTTTTAAAGTGATCTAGGCCCTTGTTTTTCTCTATTTTTTTTTTTCAAATAGAGAGCTTTATTTTTGTCTTGAATTGCTGCCTCAAGGCTTTGTTAAGATCCCAGGTTTTACTGAGGGATTTCTCACTTTGCTTGGATTGAGAAGAGGTCTCAGGCCCCTTTATAAATCTATGATTTGGGGCACCATCGGTATATTTTCGTGGAGCCTGGGTAATGCCCTGACATCATGGCATAAGACTTCTCAAGCAGAGAAGATGCCCTTTCACTGTGAAGGTGTTTCTCCTGCTGAGATTGAAATCGTTCTATCAGAGCAGAGTCTGTTTGTTGCTTTCTTCCTCTGCGAATGTGGCTGTCCCTGGTGGGAAGCATCCTAGCTGGCACCGCAGTCAATCCTCAAGCAAACAGAAGCTTTGGAGAGAAAAGAGGTGATGTCCCACAGACGGTCTCAATGCCACCTCTCTCGCAGATCCACGTTTGCTTGTAGGCAGCGCTGTGACAGGTGGCTATTCAGGCAGGGGTGGCTGCGGTGCTCCAGCAGGAGATGCAAGGAGAGTGGGAGGGTGGCGGCCACACAGGGAGGGGCCACAGTGCCGCGCCTGCCCCCGCGGCCTCTCTACCGTGTGTTCTGGGCAAACCTGTCAGGCGGATCCTCATGCAGGATCCTGGAGAGTGTTTATTGTGAAGGATTGTTTATTTTTACGAAATTCACTGAAGCAAATCAGCGGAGTGCTGTGAGCCAGGTGATGGCACGTGGGCGAGGGATGTGCACAGAACAGGTCCTTATGATGGGAGTCACCGTTATGGGATGTGGCCTCTTTTCATTGTGGTCCAGCCCAGAGATAGGACACCACTCTTGTGGATCATGAAAATCCTTCCAAAAGAGTCACTCATGGGCCCTCCATGGAACAACTAGGGCATTACCAAGAAATATGGGCCATTGATCCTGTCCCGTTGATTTTGAAACAGTAAGTGAGTGTAGGATCTCATCCACCCACATGGCTGAGGAGCCTGCTGCTGTCAGGCTGGTTCCCTGGAGGAGGCTGTCGGGGGCACATGATGGGAGCACGTGATGAAGCATTTTTCTGTAGAAGAAAGGAGTAAGACTGAACAGCTCAATGTCCCCTGGCAGAGGACTGCAGGGGAAGATGGCATTAGCCTCCAGCTGCCGTCGCTCATTTCTAAGATTGTATACAGAGAGAAGGAAAGGCATAAATACATCAGAGGTCTAATTGTAACCTTCTTCTCTGGGTGATGGAGTGAACCTGGAGAAGGGCCTGATTTAAGGGGCAGAAGAAAGACCATTTTAGCTCCCTCTTCTCAGTGGCTCTGTGGTGGTTTTAGACTTTTCTTTATTTTCAAAGTTTTTTTAACTATTTTTGACTGGTATATTAACTAATAACCTTTTGTAAATCTTAGACAGTATAACTGTCAAGAATAGATGAGTTGAGATCGAGTTTATTGCTAACTGACTTAGTGACTTCAGACAAATCGCTTTACCTTTCGGGTCCTTAATCCCTCAGTAAATACCGATGACTAACTGATTCGCAGCCTTTGTTGAGCACTGCTCTGAGTACTTGGGGATGCTGCAGAGAACAAAAGGGGCGAGGAACCCCACCCATCCCAGTCTGCTCAGGCTCCTATAGCAAAACACCACAGGCTGGGTGCCTCATAAACACCAAACACTTCTCCCTCACAGTTCTAGAGTCCAAGGTCAAGGCCAGCAGATTCTGTGTCTGGTGAGCGCCCACTTCTTGGTTCTCAGATAGCCGTCTTCTCACTGTGTCCTCATGTGGAAGAAGGGGCCAGGGCGCTCTCTGGGGTGTCTTTCCTAAGGGCACTGATTCCATTCATGGGGGCTCCACCTCACAAAGGCCCCACCTCCTAACACTGTCACCTTAGGGACTAGGTTTCGACATATGAATTTGGGGGGACACATAATCAGACCACAGCACTGCCTTCATGGAGATTTCCTTCTAACGGAGGAGAAAGACACCACGAATGAACAGAATAAGCAAGTAATATAAGTGCCATGGAGGAGAACAAGGGAGGAAACCCCAAAGGAGAAAGGAGAGGTTATCAGGGTGTGCAGCATTACACCATCTCACCGAGAAGGAGAGGAGCTGAAAGAGGTGAGGAAGTTGCCAAGTAGACAGCAGGGGAAGAGTGTTCCAGGTGGAGCCAACGCACTAGAGAGGATGCCCGCCTGGTGTGATCAGGGGCCTGACCTGGAGGGAGCTGGAGTAGGCAGTGAGGTGAGGCAGGTTAATCGGGCTCTTACTCTACATGAGATGTGGGGACGCTGCAAGTGTGCATCAGAAGTGGCATGATCTGGCTCAGGTCTTAAAAGAACCATTCTGGCTGCCGTGTAGGGAGGAGACTCTCACAGGGTGACAGTGAATGACAGTGATCGTAACAGAGTTGTCAGGAGAGTCAGAGACAGTCGTGTAGGTAAGGGCACTGTACAGATGACAAGGCACCAGAAAAGAGGTAGGCGCGATTGAGTATTTATCTTCATTTCACAAAAGGGAAAAAGATCAATCGCCGAAAAGGAGCCTTTGAAAGTCAGATGAACACTATAAGCAATAAATAATAATGATCACATGTGTAAGTTTCTTCTTCCTTTTTTCTTTTTATTCCCCTTTGTACAAAAAAATACATTTCTATGTCCTTTGAGACACAGTTTTTCACACGCATTTAGCATACATTCGTGGAGTGCTGCTTCTCCATGTGTTAGTCATGCTGAAGAGAATAAGCCATGAGCGACACGCTTTTCATCTAAATTTAAAGGATATTGGACGATATTTTGATAATCATATTGGGCTCAGATCTTGGCTTTGCGTCTACCTGGAACTGTGCCTTTTACCAAGGCCTCCACCACTGTAGGTAGCTTTTACTCACCTGTAGGGCAGAGGACAAAATAAATGAGCTCAAAAGTTCTTGTAGCTCAACCAGCTTCAGAATGCTTTCACAGGTGGCCATCTTACTGCATCGTCACAGGTTATCAGCAATAGAGGAACCGAAGGTATCTGTTGAGGAAAGTAACTCCTTCATTCAGGATGATGGCTCCATCACTTCTAATTTAGGTATTTTATGTACCTGCACACATGACAGCCAAGAAAGTCTAGACACTAGAACAGTAGATGACCTGGTGACTTGGGATGGGCAGTAAGGAAGCCCGAACTTTGGAGGCAGTGTGGAGAGTAGGAGGAGCACACGAGCATCTGGGTATGGATAGGGGCGAACAGAAGGATTCCCAGGAAACAGGATTGTGGCATTTCACGTCATATCCCCAGCAACCAGCACAGAGCCTGGGCCACGGTAGATGCCAACAAACTAGGACTGAAATGACCCAACCAGATCAAGGCCAAAATAATTCCCTTTTGTGCTGGAATCCATAGTCTTCTAAAAGGGTAATACATTGCAGTGGAGTTTATTAATTATCAACATTAAATGGCCAAGGCCCAAATGAGACAATGGAGAAGAACAAAAAAGCAAAGAGTGAAAGGTAGATCTTAAGTGTTCTTACCACCAAAGAAAGGTAACTGTGAGGTGATGGGTATGTTGATTAGCTTGATTGTGGGGATCATCTCACAGTGTGTAGTATATCAAGACATCACACTGTATAACCTAAATATATACAGTTTTTATTGGTCATTTATTCCTTGGGGAACAAAAATAAAGAATGAATGTGAGGACCTCGGTATAGATAATATGGTAAGATTTTAGCAACCAGTTGGGACTGGTAAATTAAATCAGTAAAGAATCTAAACTGATTCTCTAGGCCACTCTGGAGGGTAGGAAAGGAGCGATGGTGCACAGCAGTCAAGAGCATGGGGTTGAGTCCAAGCACAGAGTTGAGTCGGGCAACACCAGACACTGTCCTCTTAGTTCCCGGGTGTGACTCTGGGCACTTTCTGTCCCTGCCCAGCGTCTCAATGAGGGCAGTGATGGCAGTGCTGTAAGAATTAAGTGGGCAGCTGTGTTAGCACTAATCCCAGGCAGTGTGCCCGGTGCTCATAAAGGTTCCGTAAAGATTATCTTTACCATCATCCCTGTCAATAGGGAGAAAATATGGAAGAAAGGGAGCAGAGGCAGGACACAGCATCTCCTATGGTTGTCTTCCTGTGCTTCAGGTGGACTTTAGATGTCAAGAAGGGATTCCTTAAGTCAAGGCTGGGATACACACTCTAGAGCAACGACTGGTTACTTGGTTCACAGGTGACAAATCTGACGTGGAAGCTGGACTTTATGTGCCTGTGCCACTGCCACTTGGCCCTGCAGACACCAGAGACAGTGCAGAGATAAATAACAAGCAGCCCTGGGCCCAGAGCTCACTCTCAGCCCGAAGTTTCACTCGCCCAGCCAGGATCCTGCTCCCGCTGTCTGGGAGCTGTTGCTGCAGACAGGAGAGCCCCGCAGGCCCAGAGCTGGTGCCTGCAACGGGGAGAGAGCCAAGGAGGAGTCCCTTTCTCTTTCCTAACTTGTCTGTTTCTGGCAACATATCCTTCAAGACGGTCCTGCTTTTCTCAGCCTCCAACTCTCCTGTTCTGAACTCACTGCTTTCCTACATATGCTGTATCTCCCCTTAGTGAGCCCACATAACCACCGCTCTGAGGGCTCACCCTGCCCTCTTCTGTCTCTTTGGAAGAAATGTGAGCTCCTCAAGGCAAAGCCATATGCTTTTGGTCTTTCTTGCTCTGGCACCTTGCAGAGAGCCTTACACGGAGTAGATGCTGCTGAGTGCAGGCTGAATGAACGGTCACATTCCCAGGTGAGTCTGCCCTTTTCCAGACAACATTAGCTTAGCACGTGTGCAAGTGTATAATTGCAACTGCATCCCCCACAATGAAATGAGAATGTCCCCAGTGCACAGAATTTGCAGTGGGGCAGGAAGGAGGGGACACAAACGCAGGGATCAGAGCGCCTCCTTGGAGATGCGGCCTGCGCCTCTGAAAGATGGTCGGTTCCCATGCTGGCCGGGGGTCAGGGTTAGAAGAACGTGGCTACACAAGTCTAGGACCGGCACAGGAGTGAGCCTTTTGGAATCCCAGGCAGACCCAGAGCTCCAGCAGGGAATGGAGGGGTCAGAAAGTGGGAGGCCAAGCAGATGCCCCTGAAACCAGAGACAAAGCTCAGATCCCAGCCTCAAATACCAAAGAGAGAGGAAAGCAGGCCCGGTTCCTCACCTCGAGATGCCCGTGGCTCAGCAGTGAGCACTGTGGACCAAGCTCATCGAGAGGGTCTGCAAGCACAGAAAGCAGTGGGCTGGAGGGTAAAGACTGCCTTCAGAGGTCGGTTCTCTCACTGGTTTAAAGCAGGGCTTTATCCTCAACAGGAAGCCTTTTGAAAAGGTAAATGGTGCTGTTTACCGTTCTCAGCTGAAGCACACAGATCTGCACCCATGTTTAAGCGGTGGGTCTGCAGGTGGCTTCAGAACAGAAGTTAGAGGGACATGCTCTTATATTTTGCTGCTGCGATGCGTCCCTAAGAGAAGGTGCGTGCGCAGCCCATGCTCCTGTGGTGGGCTTTCTCCTGCCTGCTGTAGCTGAGAAAAGCTAGCCAGACCCTGAAAAGAGCTGACACAGACAGGACTGGAGAAGTCTCAGACCAGAAATGATCATTTCTTGCTGCAGCCTTGCTAGAACTGCAGCTTCCCCACTGGATGCATTTCAGATTTTGACTTTCCAAAATACAGTGCTTTTAAATCCAAACAAAAGAGCTTTGGCTTGGGCATGAACACCGTGCTAAAATATGTGCATGCACGCCTTGCATATAGACACAGATGTATACACACCCCCGACTTAACTGGGAGGAGAGAGAAAGCAGCAAGAAGACCTGATCCCTTCTGATTAAACCATGTACGACAAAAAGCATTAAACCTATTCCGATGGCACTTCTCAGAGCAAATATATGGCTGTTAAAAGTTTTGATAGAAGTGACCATTTAAACAGCTCCTGGGAAGTAAGACTATTCCTTTCATCTCGGGCTTGCATGGTCATAAATAGGAAGGACTCCTGTAATCTCAGAATCTTAAAAAGAAACCTTGATGTTGTTACGTGATTGCCCAAAGGAATGCCTTCCTCTCCGGCCCGGAAGGATATTTTTAAGAGAATGTTAAACTTGTGACAGGAATTATTGATACCTTTGGAATTTTTTTCTCAAGTGACTCAGGCGCGCTTTAAGCCATTACCTGGGAATTCGTCAGGGACAGTGTGACGCCAGTCCCCAAACTGTTTAAAGTGGAGCGTAACTTAGCGAGAGAATGAAAACCCGAGGATGTTCTTTTGTGCGTTATTCTTATCGTGATGAATGATGCTTGTTTTCCTCTCCACTTTAATTAGAATGTTTCTACATTTGCCAAAGAAAATGTTGGAATGGAGACAAAAACCTGAAATGATAGGAACAGGGCTTGATGTAATAGCCTATTTGTAAAGGAAACACAACTTGTTTGGTATTTTATTGAAACAGGAAGTTCAGAGCCTCGGCACACACAAGTACAACAAATTCTCAGGTGCTAGTTGAGTCATCTGTTGTTGGAAATAGTCTCCTGGTAGTTTTCCCCTGGATTTACTTTTTATCTTCATTTTTGGGGTTTTTTTTTAAAGTAGTGGCAGTGGATGGGGGTAGGAAATTACATAGAGATTCAACTGGAGATTGTGTACACTAAAAAATATCACCTATCAAGATTAAATAAATAAAGCAGGGAGAAGTCTCCCCTTATACATACAGACAGGCATTTTTGTAATAATGTTTGTATAAAATAAGTGAAATCATAGTGAAATAATCGTTTACCTCAATGCTATTGCACAAGTAACCATCAGTCAGGGGAATGAATTTGAGATTAATAAAGATGAAAAGCACTGTGGATTGATTTCTTTATGTTCTATTTGCTATTAAGCAGTTAATAAAGTAAACATTTAACAGCAGAAGCTAGGTAACAGTTTGATTCATAGTGTTACAAATTTACAGTAATGGCTTGAGCTAAGTGGGTACAGACACAGAAATCTTAGATTTGAATTTCCCATCCTTTTCTGAGAGGTTGGGCTGGGATGCTGCCTCAGAATATGCAAAAACCGCAGCCACCCTGGCAAGAGTTCAGTCTTTGGAAAGCTCACTAGTGCACTGACAAGTGAGGTGCTGCTCCTAATGGAACTTAGTCAGGAGCCCAGAGCGGGGCCCAGGGAGAGTGCGTGAGGATGAGGGTGCCTGCAGTGGTCCTCAGTCCTTCTCTAGCTTCTGTGACCTGGCCTGGCAGTCTCACCCGTCTGCTCAATCAGGATGGTTACCCTGCCCTGTCCATTCAAAGACATGTCAGGAAGATGCCCCAATGCCACATGAAGGAAGGCTTTGCAGACGGAGCGAGTGCTAGCCAAGTGCACGGGATAACTGATATTCTCACCAGGGCAATGGTACCTCTTTTTTTTCTTGACTCTTTTTTAGAGCAGTTTTAGGTTCAGAGCAAAATTGAGCAGAAGGTACAGAGAGTTCCTATGTACCTCCTGCCCCTACACGTGCAGAGCCTCCCGCATTATCAGTATCCCCCACCAGATGGTCCCTTTCTTGTAATCAATGAACCGATGTGGACATTTCATGATCATCCAGAGTCCATAGTTTAATTAGGGCTCACTCTGGGTGTTGTGCATTCTATGGGTTGGGAAAAATGCATAATGACATGTATCCATCTTTATAGTATCATATAGAGTAATTTCACTGCCCTAAAAATCAGCTGTGCTCCACCTATTCAACTTTCCCCACCCTACTCCTGGCAACCACTGATCTTTTTACCGTCTCCATAGTTTTACCTTTTCCAGAATGTCATATAGTTGGAAGCATACAGTATGTGGCCTTTTAGATTGGCTTCTTTCATTTAATAATATGAATTTAACCTTCCTCCATGTCTTTTCTTGGCTTGGTAGCTCATTTCTTTTTAGTGCTGAATAATATTTCATTGTCCAGATGTTCCACAGTTTATCCATTCACGTAATGAAGGACACCTTGATTGCCTCTAAGCTTTGGTAATTATGAATAGAGATGCTGTAAACATCTGTTTGCAGAATTTTGTGTGGACACTAGTTTTCAAGTCTTTTGGATAAATACCAAGTAGGGCAATTACTCAGTTGTATGGTGAGAGTATGTTTAGTTTTGTAAGAAACCGCCAAACTGCCTTCCAAAGTGGCTGCACCATTTCGCGTTCCCACCAGCAGTGAAGGAGAGTTTCTGTTGCTCCTCATCCTCATCAGCATTGGGCGTTGTCAGTGTTCTGGATTGCGGCCATGCTAATAGGTGCAGGGGTATCTCGTTGTTTCAAGTTGCATTTCCCTGATGATATATGATGTGGAGCATCTTTTCATGTGCTTATTTGCCATCTGTCAATCTTCTTTGTTGAGGGGTCTGTTATGTCTTTGGCCCATTTTGTAATCGGAGTCGTACCTCGTTTTGAAGTTTAGAAGCCTGACACTTTAGGCACATTAATGCTTGCCCATCACTGTGGATGTCAGCTTGACAGTCACAGCCGTCTGCCGTGCAGCGCTGTCTCCCCAGGGGTTCCGTCAGCACTCGCCCTCAGCTCCCGTGCTGAGCTGGACCTCGAGCATGCCTCATCCAGAAGGAAGGCCTAGGCTTTCAGGATCAGTCTCCAATTTTTAGACTGACCTGAGACTGTAAATGTGACAAGGCAAAAACTTTGTGGCTGTGTATCAAAAGATTTATTTTAGCTAGGTTTTCTTTTTCATTGACTGACTAAGACTGAACAAAACAACATTACTCTGAAATGAAAAAATTAAACCTCCGTAAGTTTGTATAAATACAGGTTGTTTTTTTTTAACATTGTTTCGATAGGTAAACAATGCAAGAGATCCAGCAGGTAATTCCAAAAATACTTCAAGGCAACACATAGAAGGTCTGGAAGGCCTCCAGATGTCTTTTGGTTCCTTTATGGCTACAGATACTTCCACATTATTGATGAGTGCTAATCCACATTAGCTAACACTACTGAACAGACATATCTACTGGAAAAAACATAACACGGTTCCTATTAACACAGTTCGAGGTGAGGAAAAAAGCAGGGAGTCAGGTCGTAATTGCTAAATGCGTGCACATGGAGGCAGATAAAACGGCCATCAAGAGGTAAAGAGGAAGAAATACGGACTTGAGCCCTCAGGAAGGAGAGAGTTAAACTTTGTCTTCATTCTGTGCTTCCAACACAGGCTCCTTGAAATGGCATCACTGGCCTTCCACACAAACTGGAACCCCGAGTGTCGTCTCTGACCCTCACTGTTGTGGATTGCAATGCATGTCAGCTGTGTTTCCAGATGTTCCTTCTCTCCACTTCCACTGTCACTGCTTTCAGTTATCTTTGTAAATGCATCTTTGGAAAACATGGATCTCATCATGTTTAAATTTCTAGTGATTTCCTTTTGCCTGCAAGATCAACTTCAAACTTTTCAGCAAGGCATTCAATACCTTTCACAAAGCTTGTTCTCAACCCACCTTCCTGCCAGCCCCGTTGCTTCCCTGCCTCCAAATGCCAACTGGCTGCACAGGACTACCTTTTGTACCTGCAACCAAGCTGTTTATGTCAGTCTCTCCTCTGCCAGCCTCACTGTCAGGATCACTGATTCACCCTGCCTGCCCATCACACCCAAGACACACACACACACACACACACACACACATACACATCCTTTTCCTAATCATCCTAAGGACAAGCTTTTCTGAGAAGCATTCCCTAGACCTTCCAGGAAAAATTAATTGCACCCTTTTTTATGGTTTTACAGTATTGTTTTTATATCACCAGTGTAAATACTATAGTACAAAAAGGATAAATAATATCATATAGTTTAGTTAGTTGTTTATGTATGTCTCTTCTGCTAGATTACGAGCTGCTTGAAGGCAAGGTCCACATTTTTGTCCTCATTTTTTTTAATCCCCTGCATCATCCATTGAAGACACTCAATATCTTGAGTTAAAACTGAATCTGATTGGAAGGAGCTAACAAGATTCTGAATGCTGTAGGGATAAACGTTAGGAAAGCTGAATTCCTTGAGCAGAAAGATTCGAGAAGGGTACTCGTTGGGAAGGGTGGAAGGTCATTAGGGACCAGATTGTAGAGGCCTTAACACCAAACTGAGGTCATTATCCCTTATCCGGCAGGGTTTGGAGCCAGAGAGGGACATGGTCTCTGAGCTGCATGATGATTTCCAGGCAATGAAGTGAAGGCAGGTGAAGTGAGATCTAGGAGTCCTGATGGGAGGTCACTGGGCAGCCACATGTGTGGACGGGAAACCCTGAGTGAGAATCATGGTTGTGGAAATGAGAGGAAGAACCAGACTGAAGCAGTGGGAGAAACAAGGGCCCGAGGGCTAGCCTAGGGGGAGGCTGCGGGAGGAGGAGGCCTGAGCTGTGCTCTTCCACTCACAGCGAGCTGCCAGTGGGGAGGCTTCCTTGCCTGTCGGCTTCCTCTCCTAAATACGTAGCACATTCCTGGTCAGCCTTTGTTGTGGGCTGCTGGTTTGTCCTTTCCTTGTTGTTTACAGCCTCCAGGTATTTGTGGACAGATCTTATCTCCTTCCCCCTTAGTCACCTCTTGGCCCCACTCTGCATATTTTATTCTTTTAAACTCTGCTCCTGGGTCTGACCTCTGGCCACTCTCTGAAGGATATTTGTTTTGTGTCTTTGGATTTTATTCCATTTTGATTATTTTAAGAGATGCAATCAACTAAATATGGCCTGGCAAGTATGGTCTTGAAGTAGAAAAAATAAATTAGATATATTTACACACATGTATAATAGTGTGTGTGTGTGTGTGTGGAGTAAGTGTGTTATGAACCTGAGGCATCAGTCCCCTGATACCACTGCTTTCACTTGGTGTTCTGCGCCCCATGCATTAGTCTGCAGCCTGGATTCTCCCAGTTTCCCCAGAAATGAATCCATTCTAAATGTTTTTTAAAAAGGGATGCAAAATCAGAAAGTGACCAACACCTACTGCCTGATTCTCCCTAAGTCCTCGTCCATCTGTGTGAGGTCTTGGGGTTGGGGGACGCACTCATTTTCATGGTCCCATTCATGTGTGTAGTTATCAAAGAGGCCAGCTCCATTTTGTCTTCAGTTTTCTCTTTCTTTTTCTTTTGCATGTTGCCCTCCTCTTCCCACCTGTTCTCTAGTGAGCTGCTCTCACCTTACCCTTTGTCACAACATACTAGTTGATAACACTTCTAGAAGAAAACATAGGAGAAAATCTTCATGACCTTGGGATGGGCAAACATTTCTTAGGACACAAATCCAGGTACAAGCTCTGACCGTAAAAGAAAATTGACAAGTTGGACTTCATGAAAATGAACACCGATGTTTTTTGAAAGACACCTTTAAGAAAATGAAAAGGCAAGCCCCAGACGGGGAGAAAATAGGCATATTCTGTATATTCGAAAAGGAACTTGTATGCAGAATACACAAAGAAGTCTTACAACGCAGTCCAAGTTCTTTAAAAAACAAGCAAGATGTTAAGAATAGAACTCCACAAAAGAAGTTATGTGAATGGCAGAGAAGCACATAAAAAGATGCTGAACATCATTAGTCATCAGAGAAATGCAAATTAAAACCACAGTAAATACAGCTACATGCCCACTATGGCCAAATTAAGGCCAAAGTTAAAACACCACATGATGGCCAGAGCATGAGCAACTAGAACTCCTGCTCTGCTGGCGGGAGTATAAAATGGCACAAACACTTTAGAGCACTATTTGGAAATTTCTTTGGAGGCTTAACATATACTTACTAAATAACCCAACAATTCCACTTCTAGGTATTCACCCAAGAGAAAAGAAGGCATCTGTCGACAAAAAGACTGAAATACCACGGTTCACAGCAGCCTTATTCATGATATCTAATACATGGAAAAACCCAAATGTCCATCAACAGGCGAATGATGAAAATTGTGGTATATTCATGCAATAATACAACAATATACACAACAGTAAAAAGGAACAGGCTATTCATACACACATAAACATAGCTAAATCTCACACACATCGTGCTGAGCACAAGAGGCCAGGCCTGGAAGAGTGCTTGCTGTGTCATTCCCTTTACGTGAACTTCAAGGACAGGCTAAACCAATCTACGGAAAGTCACAGAAAGCAGATCAGTGGCTGTCCATGGGTGGGAGAGGTAATTGAATGGAAAGGGACTGGAGTGAACTTTCTGGGATGATGGAGATATTCTACTCTTGATTGAGGTATGATTATATGTATATATTTTTTTTTCAAAATCATCAAACTTTGTACATTTAAAATGGGCACATTTTATTATTTGTAAATTATACCTCAATAAAGTCAATTTTAAAAGTTGAGCACAAGGGGGCTGGCCCCGTGGCCGAGTGGTTAAGTTCGCACACTCCGCTGCACGCGGCCCAGTGTTTCGTTGGTTCGAATCCTGGGCGCGGACATGACACTGCTCGTCAAGCCACGCTGAGGCAGCATCCCACATACCGCAACTAGAAGGACCCACAACGAAGAATATACAACTATGTACTGGGCGGCTTTGGGGAGAAAAAGGAAAAAATAAAATCTTTAAAAAAAAAAAAAGTTGAGCACAAAAAATAAGCACATGCACATTCCTAGAAAATGAGACTATCAGTTGTTTATGCATTTATGTGAATTTAAGCCAGTGGGTTTCCTCCCCCAGGGACGTTTATGTTTTAAGATATAGCTGATGTTACAGGCATCAGCAGGGGGTCTGGGATAGGAGTTTGGGTGTGGAAGCACCGTTCCCGTCTTCAGTAAGTTACATGGGCACTACTTATTGATAAGGCTAAACTTGGTTTCAAACAAATAAGTGGAAGGTAGGCTGTGTAAGTTTCTAAGAAGAGATCCAGACTGAGGCTGAGTCAGTAACTAACTCGGAAACCGTCACTAGTCACTCTCATTCTCTGAACTTCTATGAAGTCAATACTCTTCTGTATGTGGTGATTCTACACTACATTACAAAGTATTCAATCTCCATGAAAATAAATGATCTTTTTATATGCTTGATGTGCACTTCACTTGTCTCACTGACAAGAAGAACTGGGAGAGCCTGGTCCTTGGACTCCCTCATCTCAGCGGTCCTCACTGCTTGCTGCTTGAGCACCAAGTCAAATGTCTTTCCAAGCATCACATGGCTCCTGTGCTCTGCTTTCCCAGTGAAGCCCTTCCACAAGGCCAGCGGATGTGTTCACCCACTGGCCTACGGTGTTTTAGCCAATGGAAAAGACTTTGAAAGAGAAGTAGGCCCTGGGCCATTCAAATCTGGATTGTGTTGGACTCCAGTACCTGAAAGACGAATTTCTTAAACAAATTCCCCAATAAACCTCCAGGACTATTTGTTTAGGTAGATTGGAATACAATGGAATGTTCCAGTGAATGTTGGAATTCCCCGGTATATTTTTGTAATATGGACAAAATTTCTTAGAATTGTAAAGTTAAGTACAATAGAAGCTTTTGAAATTACCTGGGGGAAATTGAGTTGCTAAGTACAAAGGAATAAGAGCAAAGAAGTTGACCAGAAGGAACCATCGAATCAAAAATGTCCACACAGAAAGAAAATGAGGACATTATCCAGTACCATCCCTTCATTTTATTGGCTGAGAACTGAGGCCTAGAAAAGTCGTTCCACCAACAACGATGCCTTCTGTTATTTCACGGAGAATTGATTACTCCTTCTCATCCTTATGTCTCCCCTGTGAGGCGTTGGGGGGTGAAGTCTCCCCGCTGGTGACCCCACAGCCAGCTGTGAGTGGAGAAACAAAGGAACTGGGCCTCCGGGCGCCCAGCCCCTGTTCTTCCTGGGCTCCTGAACTCCAGAACCGTCACTCATGTTTGGGACATTTTTATCCCTTTTTCCAAGCGTTGACATCCAAATGTGCTCTTTCCTTTCTACGAGTTTGGCAGTTGCCCTTTTTCTCCTCCTTTCTGTGCCCCTCCTCCCTTGGGACTTCAGATTCATTGAAAAAGAACTTATTTCACCCTGGGGTAAGGATTTTGAAACTTAAAAGCAGGGAGTCCCTGGCCTTTCACTGCGATTTGTTTCCGGAAACCACACTATAAGGCCAGTCATTGGGAAAACGTTGTGGCCAGGGTTGCATTTCTGACCAAAGACTCAGCAGAATATAAATCATAGATGTGAACAATGATATGTCCTTAAACCAAGATGCGACACTGCAAAGCGCCAGTATCTTCTAAAATAATCGTTATGTTTGAGTGGCCAGACTGCACACACTGGACTCTGAAGGGAACATTGCCCTCCAGGTTGAGTCTGTGGGAAGGCACCAGGGTCAGCAGCCAATGGCCTGTGGCTTCATTCGAAGGATGTAGAGAAATTGTTTCATTTTTAAGCACTGGGAATTAAATCAAAAAAATAATTGAAATTTCTTTTTGTAAATAAGAATGTAAATAAGAAAATGTAAATAGTAAAAATGTAAATAAGAAAAAAAAAAAATCCAGATCAGTAGGTTTTGTTTTAATAGAACAAATTCATAAACAAGTTTTTAAACATTTGGTAAGTGCAGTGGGTCCTGTAGGTAGCCCACAAATTGCGAAGTCCAGGAGTATCGCAAGATCCTGGAGAATGCTTCTTTTCCATCGTACTCTGAAGAATATGCCTGATTGTAAGTATACAGAAAAACAAATCCTTGAAACCCTGGAATGATAAAGTTGTTTCATTTACTTGTATATAGAATAAAATATCTGAAACATCTCGCAACCCTCAAAGAAGGAGGGAAAAAACCTTTGAGAAATCAAACATAATTCATCCCTACTCAAATTTGAAAATTCACAATGTTGGACTTTCAAGTGACCTAAAAGTAAAATTCACAATAGGTCATTGTGTACATCTTGACCCCAAATATGGCTTTGAAAAAGCTTCATTAAAAAACTTAACCTATGTGAGGTGTCGTAGTCATTTGCTGTTAAAGATCTATGCCCTAGTTAGAGGGCCTTCCCCCCAGCCAAACAGCCAGGGATTGTCAACCCAAGGGAGGGGACAGGAGGAAATGCCTCCTCCTCTCCCCTCCTCCACACTGAGCAATAGCATGGAATGGAGATATCTCAGAGGGAGGAAGATCACATGAGAAAATGTGGAGACCAGATCAAAACAAAACAAAAGATTGGCAACCGTGGGAAACCAGGAGGCCCATGTTGTCAAGCTGGGTCCCATCCAGGATGCGCTTGGCAGGAGAGCAACCAGTACACCCGCGCGAAGCTGGTGGAGGCTGGAAGGCAGGGCTTTGGGTAAGGAAGGCCAGCAGGTGGAATACTGGTCCTGATCGGCACCCAGGAGGCCACGGAGAGCGCCCACCCACAGCAAGGTATGCTGGAGCCCAAGCGGGACTCAAGTGTCAGCAGGACTGGAGGGCAGGCCAGGAGGACAAGACCGCAGGCCTGAATGCCAGGGTGGGACAGGCCCCTGACTCACCAGCCCCAGAGCATATCTCCTGGTGGCAGAGGGCCTGAGCGGAGTTGGAGGCACCAGGGCCTACAGACCCCTAGGAGAGGAAAGGCAGGTGGCAGCCTAAAGACAATCCAGAGACAACTGGAGAACTCTGGCTACGAAAAAGAAAGCTCATCTTTTAGTGGGGGGTTAATTTGTCTTGGAACTGAAATTGAATTAGCTAAACTGATTTACTTTCACGATTCAAGCTTTTTAAGACAGGCACTATATTTTGTCCTTCTTCGCTAGACAGATCAATGCAAGGCAACTAGTACCCACTTGTTAAATACTCATTACAGATGTCTAAGCTTATGGCCCTTAGAACTGTCAACAGGCCTGTCCACGTGAAACTGCGTACTGTTGGAGGCCTCTTTGGTTTTAATTTGGTGATTTGGTGGTTCTCACTCGTTAGACTCACCTAGGAACATTGTTGAATTCCTCCCGCCTGGGCCACAGCCCCTCACCCCTTTAATTAAATCAAAATGTCTGGAACTGGGACCCCAGCACCGCTATTCTTTAAAACTCCCCAGGTGTCTGCAGTATGCAGGTTTGAGAACCACTGTTGTAATCCTTTCTCAGCCTGAGTTCCCTAGATTCATCCAGGGAGCTTTAAGGATCCTAATGCCCAGCACGCCCCCAAGGCATTCTGACTTAATTGCCGTGGGGCTGGGCCCTTGCAACACTATTTTAAAAGCTTCCCAGTGGATTCTGATGTACAGCCACAGTCAGAACTACTGCTCTGAAGGCTGAAGACACGCAGAACACTCCCGGGTCATTGGTTTGCAGCTCTTTCCGAAATTTTGCTTAGACTCCCAACTTTCAAGTATGCTATGGATTTGCTCTAGTATTTTTATAGGCTTGAAAATTTCTTAACCACCTGCCAGACAATTCTTAAAGAATCAAATAAAAAGTTCTATAGAAGTTATTTTCATATGTACTTTATTATGATTTTTGAAAAACGAGCATTAAAAGCAATTCGGAACCAAGTGTGGCTGGATCGCTTTCGTAGTTATCACTAAAGCGAATGGAAAAGGCCCAGAGCAGCCAGCCCCGAGACCGCTAAAGAGAAAAAGAACCTACCGTGTTCGAGCTTTGACCTATTTCTTGCAGTTGTTGAAAACTATGAGGCATGAAGTCCAGATTTATGACTTTTTAAAAAGTTATTTGTGGATTCCCAAGACGATTATGTTCCCATCACTTGTGTAGCCTTTAAAACTCACATGACGCTTTGAAAAAATCCAAGTTTGGCACACATGGAGCTCAACGTCAGTTGCCCTAATAGCGTTCAGCAAAAGTAAGGGAAAAATGCATTCTGCCTTTGCTTAGACTATAGTTTATTAGGGAGAACAGACAGACAGGCTCATTTGTATGTAACTTTTGGGAAAGCTAAGCTGGGAGTGACTCTCCTTGTGCACTTTATTTCACTTTTTGCACAAAATGAGAATTTTGAGGAAGATGTCTTAGGAGAGTGAACCCCTTCACATGGGACAGGCCGTTCCACCCGTCCTTTTGACAACATCATGGATTTTCCTTTCCTGGGAGTTTCATTATTGAAGAAATGTCACCCATGTTTGGCCAGGTGCACCAATATTGATGGCAGCCAGTCAGAGGCTTACCTTATCCACCCTTCTTTTTTTTTTTTTTTTGCATAAACTCTTTGGAATTTCAACTTTTATTTCTGAAACATTGTCGTGTTAAAACCAATGCTAATTATGTCAATTACATCTCAATAAGACTGAAAAAAAAATGATTTTTAAAAATTTAAAGACCAATGCTGATTATAGAAACTGCACTCCTATGCCCGACAACACATGTGTTGGCCTGAGGCTTTTTCTGCCAGGAACCATAAGGATTATTGAAATCATCTGCACCATTTTTATTGGTCTTTAGAGTCTCCTCCTTGTCTGACTATTAAGTGTTGCATGCTTCCACTTCTGCTAAATCGATGCAGATGTATGGGGGTGAGTTGCCATTGAGTCTCTCATCCCATCTGTAGGAGCTGGGGGGGGTCCTCTCTGTTCTGTCCTCAGAGCTCAGACTTCGGCAATTGCATAGACGTGGGGTGGCAGTTGTCTACCATCTAGACTACATTCTCCATTCTTTTATTTTTTTCTTGAGGAAGATAAGCCCTCAGCTAACATCTATGCCAATCTTCCTCTACTTTATTTGTGGGTCACTGCCACAGTGTGGCTGACAAGTAGCGTAGGTGCATGCCTGGGATCTGAACCCACAAACTGGGCTGCTGAAGTGGAACATGCCACACTTAACCACTGTGCCATGTGGCCAGCCCCTGTGTTCTCCTTTATCAGTTTATCGGATTGAGCATTATGTAAGATTCTTTAAGGATACGTATGTCTTCTGTAACTCTCCAGGGACACTGCAATCCTCCTTTAGTGCAGGCTCCCTGCCTTGATTGTCCTTGCCTTCCTGACCACGCTTGCCCAGTTCCTGGCTCAGCCGTCACGTTGTCTGGGGATCATCAGCTACAGTGCGCTCTCATGAATTCACCAGTGTTAGGTGTGTGTTTGATGGCAAGAAGAGCAAGGTGAAGGACATCATCCACAGCAATGCTGGGAGGTTGTTGTCCACATTTTGCCCCCAAGGGAACTGAGATGTAACGAGGCTTACACAGCACAAGGTCACATAGCTACGGAATGGAGGAGCTAGGACCACATGTGCGATCTTCGTAAATTCAAATCCCACATTAGCAAGGAAATCAAGCTTGAAGTTGGACTAGGGGAATTTAATGAATTCAGACCTGTCTGAAAGACAAAGATGGTTCTAGAATAGAAGACCTGAATGTCCCCAGATAGTTACTTTCATAGGAACTGAGAAATGTAAAACTATCGTTGTTAGTCATTCCTGGCTTCTGCAGGTTGTGAATTTTAAGGCAGTATGTTGTGCAGTAAAGGGCATAGTCTCTATAGACATAAGACAGGTCTGATTTGAATGCCTGTCCCTCCATGTGCCAATACGCTACCTCAGCCAAATTACCCCGAACCTCAGTTTTATCACCTGTAAAACGTAGGTAATAATGGTCTCTACCTCACAGGATTTTTGTAGCAATTAAAATTAGACATTTCATGGAACATACGTGGAATATTTTAGCAAAAGTGCTGTGTGCAAATGCTCAGTAACAATTATTATTTAATATCTTAATTAATTATTAATTTTAACAGCTACTGCCTTCCTAATCTTAATGAATGCAACCACTAGCTATCAAGTTGTGCATACCAAAACCCTAGGAGTCTGGCTCTCCGGACTCTAGACATAGAGTTGGCACAGTGGGAGGAGGAAGTGCCTGAACCAGGGTGATAGTGTGACAGCTGGCATTTACTGAGCATCTCCCTAGGAATCAGGTGTCATGCTTGGCATATGTTTCCACTCATCCTTCCAGCACTTCTGCTAGGTGGATGTTATGACCATATACACCTGCAAAAGCTGACTTAAGAGATCTGAGGACTTACGCAAGGTCCCTCAGATACCAAGTATCAGAGCTGAGGTTTAAAGCCAGCTTTTTCCTGGCGCCCAGGCCTGTGCTGGCTCCACTGTGTCACTCGGCCTCTAGGACAGGAACTGCGGAGAATTTGCCTAATGGGGCTACAGAGTGGCAAGGAGGAGAAATCAAAGACGTTCCTGAAGTTTCAGGCCTGGGTGATTGAGACGATAAGAGAAACAGGAACCAGGAACCAGGTTAAGAAGGAAGATGATTTATGTTGTAGTTCATTAAGTTAGACATCCTTGGATATGCCCAGCAGAAGTTAGGGATGTGTTACACAGAACTGAGTAACAAAGGTGTTGCTAGATAGATAGATAGGTAGATAGGTAGATTGATAGATTTTATAGATTCAGCTTCCAAGTGACTATCTCACAAAAAATCAAAGATTGCCCCTGCAGCATTACCATACACGCATATATACATGTACAGATACATCCATATATGCATAGATCGCCACCGGTTAGCTATAATGTACCTGAGATATATCATCTAAAACTCATAGCTGACACCCATTCATTCGTTCAACTATTTATCAAGAGCCTCCTGTGGGCCAGGAACTGCGCCTGGTGTAACTGGAGGAGGAGGAGCATTCTGTGGGAGCAGACGGAGGAACGGTATAACCCCAAGGGACAGGCAGGTCGCCAGAGCCAGCAGACTGCTCCAGACCCCACTCCTCATGCCTTAGCTCTGTGACCTTAGGCAAGTTACTTCCTCTCCGAGTCTTCAGTTGCTCATATGGAAAATGGAGATAGTAACAGTACCTGCCTCACAGAATTTTTATGAGGATTAAATAAGGGAATATGTATAAAACGTTTAGAACAGTGGCTAGCACCAATAAGTGCTTAGTGTTTATTAAATAAGAGGATGAAAAGATGATCTAGCTGGGGAATAGCAAGGGCTTCCCTGAAGAGATGACAGTTGAGCCCAAATCCAGATGATGAGTGGCAGTTACCTGAGTAAGAAGAGACTGACTCATCATCCAAGCAGAGGGGGCAGCATGTGTAAAGGCCCTGTGGCCAGAAAGGAGCAGAGGCTCGAAGGAGACTGGCATGGCAGGACAGAGGGAGGGAGAGGAGGATGCTAGATTAGGCCACAGGTAAAAGTAGGGGCCAGCTTGTGGAAGGTCCTGTAGACCATTTGAGAAGTTTTGTTTTTTGCTCTGAGTAATGGGAAGCTATTGGAGGGTTTTAAGAATATATTTGTGCATGTGTTGAGTAAAAGAAGCCAGATGCAAAAGGTACACACCATATGCCTCCATTTTTATAAAGTTCAGTAATAGACAGAACTCATCCATGATGATAGAGCTCAGAATAATGGTTATCTTTGCCGGGCTGAGGGGGGAATTCTCTGTGGAGGGGCAAGGACAGCCCTCTGCTGTGCTGGGAATGTTCCATATCTTAGTGGTGGTGGTGATTACCCGAGTGTATACATAGGCTGTAAACTTAAGACCAGTGCACGTTATGCGCTTTACTGTATGCAGGTAATTTCTTGGTGGTGCCATCAAGTCGATTCCAACTCCTAATGACCCTGTGCACAGGAGAGCAGTCTTTTTGCACCATCCTCTCACCTTCTGGTGCTGTATCAGACAACGCTCCACTGCTGTTCTTAGGATTTTCATAGCCGGTTTTTTCAGACGTAGGTGACCGGCTCCTTCTTCCTAATCTGTCTGTGTCTGGGAGCTCCGCTGACACCTGTCCACCATGGGTGACCCTGCTGGTGTTTGCAATACTGGTGGCATAGCTTTCAACATCACAGCAACACGCAACCGCCACAGTACAGACCAGGGATGTGGTTCCCTGACCAGAAACGAACCCGGGCTGTGGGGAGGAGAGTGCCTTATCTTAACCACTAGACCACCAGGGCTAGGTATGCATTTAATACCTCTTTTAAAAAAAGAAAACCATGTGAGCGACGACACAGGAGTGTAAGCCAGGACCCAGTTTGTAAGCTACCTCATTAATACGGAAAAGAAATTATTGAAGCTTGGCTAGAATGGTGATGGTAGGGTTGAAGATAGATGAACCTGGAGTGATATTCAGGAGATAAAACCCACAGGACTTGGTGATGAATTGGATAAAGAAGGTGAGGGAAAAAAAGAAGTCAAAGAAGATTCCTGGGTAGATGGTTCTGTTCGCTGAGATTCTGACAGCAATATTATGTATTTATTAAGAACGTAGCTAGCCTGGGTTAGAATCCAGGGTTCCTTCACTTCCTAATTATGTGACGTTGTGCAAGTTAACCCTCTGCGCCATATTTTCATCTGTGAACTGGAAACAGCGACAGTAGCTCTTTGATTAGTTATTTCAAGGATTAAATGAGCTAATTCATATAAAGTGCTTAGAAGTGCCTGTACACAGTAGGCTCTTACTAACTGTTAGCTGTTATATAACAGGACCAGGTTTGGGAATGAAGAGCATGAGGTAAGTTTTAGATGTGTTCAGTGTGGACTGCCTGTGAGTCATCCAAAAAGAGAGTCAGGGGCCTGGCCTGGTGGTGCAGTGGTTAAGTTCGCATGTTCCGCTTCAGCGGCCCAGGGTTCACCGGTTCGGATCCTGGGTGCAGACCTATGCACCGCTTGTCAAGCCGTGCTGTGGCAGGCATCCCACATAGAAAGCAGAGGAAGATAGGCACAGATGTTAGCTCAGGGCCAATCTTCCTCAACGAAAAGAGGATTGGTGGCAGATGTTAGCTCAGGGCCAATCTTCCTCAAAAAAAACAAAGAGTCAGGCTGGCCGTTGGTCATGGGCCCACAGCTCAGAGGATTGCTCTGCACTAATGACGGCAGTGACACATGTGGGTCATCTGTTGGCGGGAGGACCCTAACTGCCTGGGGAGTGAGCTTGCGCTGTGAAGAGGAGAGGGCTGTGAGGCCTCTCGGCATCTCATGGCCCAGTGGGAAGATGAGCCCAGGCAGAGGGGAGAGGCTGAGGGAGAAAACCAGGGGTGGTAGGTCCCAGGGCCAAGGGGACAAGATATTTCACGGGGGGAGGTGACGTCAGCAACAGTGTCAAAAGCTGCTGAGAATTCAGTCCAGGTGAAGGCATCTTCTTCCAGACACTGTTCCCACTCCCGTAACCCCATGGCCGTGTGCTCCTGTCCCCACACCAGGACAGCATTGGCACTGACCCACGCTGCACACCAACCAGCGGAAGCTCGGGGCGGCACGGTAGGTGGCAGCCGTGGGAGTTGACTGGAGGGAGCATCCATGGTTTGTGGTTTTGTTATTTTTTCAATTGAAGTGTATCTGACACATAGCATTGTATAAATTTAAGGTGAACAACATGTTAATTTGATACATTTGTATATTGTAATATGATTGCCATTGTAACAATAATTAGCACCTCTATCATTTTCCATAATTATCTTTTCTTTTTAGTAGTTGGAATAATTAAGTTCTAGTCTCTTAGTAAGTTTGACGATTATACTGCAGTCTTGCTGTCTGTACTCCCTGTACTGTGCATTATATCTCTAGGGCTTACTTACTACTTGCTGTAAGTTTGTTCCCTAAAACCACGTCTGTCCATACCTCCACCCCCAGCCCCTGGTAACTGCCATTTTATCTAGTTTTGTTTTTACAAGTTTGACTTTTTTAGGTTCCACATGTAAGTGAGATCATATGGTATTTGTCTCTCTTTGTGTGACTGAGCTCACTTAGCAGTGCTTTCAAGGTCCATCCATGCTGTTGTAAATGGCAGGATATCCTCCATTCTCACAGCTGAGTAATATTCCATTGTGTGTATGTACCACATCTTTGTTAGCCAGTCATTCGTCGACGGACACTTAGCTTATTTCCATATCTTGGCTTGTAAATAATGCTGCAGTGAACGCGGAGGTGCGTATCTTTTCAAGTTAGTGTTTTTGTTTCCTTCAGATAAATAACCCAGAAGTAGCCAAGCTGGATCATATGGTAGTTCTATTTTTAATTTTTTGAGGCACCTCCATCCTGTTTTGCATCATGGCTGCACCAGTTTACCTTCCCACCAGCCGTGCACGAGGGTTCTCTTTTCTCCACAGGGGGCTTCCATGTTTTATCCTCATCGTCTTCCTCCCTAGCACCCAGCCCCTAGTAGGTATGTGGGAATTTGAGGTCAAAACTCTTAACAGAGATCCTGGCTTCCTCTGATACAGCCCCATTTTGTTTTACTCTCTGTGTGGCCTCCTGCACCTAACTTCTCTCTGGCTTGGTTTGCTTATCAGTAGAATGAAAAAGTTGGACCCAAATAATCCCTTTTATTGCGAGAGTATTTCATTCTAAATGCAAGCAGCTTTTAAAAATGTACTATTTTTAGATGTTACTCCAACTGTACTCCTTAAACTGAGCTGTGAGTGCCCTGATCTTTCTTGTGTGATGTGTTTACTTATTGATAAGTAATTTAAAACATGTTAATAGTAAAACACGCAGATCTATTACAGAGCAGAAGGGCAAAGCGAGGGCTGACAGGAAATTCGCTCTGACAGGGGCTGCTGTGGGCTCTGCCCTCAGAGTCCCTGAGAGTCAGAAAGTTTGGGAACACCAGCTACGGTTGTTTAAACAAAGAAAGTCCGTGTTGTAATTCGGTGTCTTTATTCATGATTTTTAACTTTTTCTTGACCTTTTCCAGCCGTGGTCTTGGTTGCTGGTTCGAATACCCTTTCGTAACTTACCCTAAGTCTTCCCTCTGTGCTCCAGCCATCCCAGAGTTTGGGGCAGTTAGCTGGTCTTTGCAAACTTTCCAGTGCAGCATTTGGTCAAAGTCATCATCTTCTCAAATCTGTTTTCTCTCAGTGATGACAAAATTGCCCAGAGAAAGGAAAGCATCCGTCTTCTTTCTTTTCAGCTCCCTTGTTAAAGACTTTTTCTTTCCTCATGATGAAAAACCATAATATCATTCTGCTTAGAAAGTGCAGACCTCTAAACTCGCTTCTGACAGAAGGAAGGATTTAGAAGTTTGTTATCACTCAACTTTCCCATAGCCCGTGGGTCTCCAAGGCCTGGAGTTGATGAAACAAAACCATTTCATACATTCCTAAGGTGATGTGTCTTTTAGCCCACTTCCTCAAATCTAAGAAGATGAGATGTTGATTTTTCTTACAAAAACTCCTCTTGAGCTCTTTCAAAGAGTGTTTTACTAACAGTGCTTCAAAATACAACATCCAAACTTGGAACTTTTTTTGGTGAGGAAGATTGTCGCTGAGCTCACATCTATGCCAGTCTTCCTCTGTTTTGTATGTGGGACACCACCTCAGCATGGCTTGATGAGCAGTGAACATGTCTGCCCCCGGGATCCAAACCCGCAAAGCCTGGGCCACCAAAGCAGAGCACACGAACTTAACCACTATGCCACCGGGCTGGCCCCCAAACTTGGGAACTTTTGAACTGCATGTTGAGTGAGAAAGGAATCCATCTTCTCCTGGCTTTAGTTTTCACCTCTGTTCAAGTGACTTCCGGATTCATCTCTTAGGATGGTACCTCACACTGCTTGATTTGGTGACATGGGTCTCCATCCGATTCATTTCCAGAATGGAGCCTGCATCCTCCCACCTGCCACACCAGCTCCCCCTCAGCCAGCCCAGTGCTCCCAGCAAATCACCTCTCCTCTGATGTCCCTGGTGAGAGCATTACTCTGAAGTTTCCCTTCTCTTCCTCCTCTACATGCTGGCCGTCAGTCATCCATATCTTGTCTTTTAAGATCTGCCTTAGACTTACTACCCTTTCTCCATCCCCTCTGTGACCCCGCCAGTCTAGATCCTTACCCACTCTTGGCTCTTCCAGCATCAGAACCTGCCCTATTTGATGCATCCTCTGCAGTGTCCGCTCTAGTCTCCCGAAACCCTAACCCTCCCCCTCCACCCTCACCCCAGCTGAGGACCTGCTCCAGCACCCCCTGCCCTTCCTCGGCTGGCCTGGCCTCTGCCTGGTCCTCTCTTTCCCCTATTGCTCCCAGTGGGGGTGCTTTCTTCCATTTGGCCTGATGGCCTCACCGTCCACTAGATCACCTCGCTGTGCCTTTCCATGTCCCACTCCTCCTTCAGGTGGCTGAAGCCACTGCCACCCCGTGGCGCTTTCTCCCAGGCTCCCACCTACCCTGATCTCTGCCCCCTGTTTTTGAAATCCTTCCTGTCTTGTCACTGCTGCCCTGATTCCCCCGGGGGGTAAGTTTCTCTTCCTACTAGAGTAGAAGCTTTCCTCAAACCAGACTATGTAATCTCTTCAGTCTCCTGAGCTCAACACTCCACATCACTCAATAAATTCATCGATCAACACACATAACTGAGCACCTGCTGTGTGCCAGGCACTGTTCTAGGTGCAGAGATATAGCCTTGAACAAAACAAGGATTCCTGCCCTTGGATTCGCAGGAGTAACAGAAAATAAACCGTGAGGAAGTAAATTCTATGTTAGAAGGTGGTAAAATGTGTGGTAAGAGAAGAAGTAGAGTAGGTTAAGGGTGTCAAGGTTGCTGATGGTCAGGAGGGCATTGGGATTCTGAGTAGGCTGGGTAGGGCAGGGCTCCTTGAAATGGTGAGAGCTGAGTTAATACATAAAGGAGGTGAGAGAACTAGCTGCATGGACATCTGAAGAAAGGACATCCCAGGCAGAGAGGAAAGTTAGTGCAAAGGCCCTGAGGCATGTGGTCAGGAAGAGCAGGGAGGCCAGGGGGAATGGAGTGAGCAAGGAGGAACATGCTAAGAGGGGAGTGAGAGGCATTGCCATGTTGTCCGTGGCAAGGGCTTCAGCTTTTTTTCTGAATGAAATGAGATTGCCAGTGTCTTGAACAGACAGGTGACATGATCCGACTGACATTTTTAAAATTCTCACCCTGTTGAGAAGAGTCTGTGAGCAGTTCAAATTTAGAAGTAGGGAGTCCAGTTGAGTGTGGGGTAATGCTGGCTTGGCTTGGACTGGGGTGCCCAGCGCTGAGAGTGGTCCTCGTCCACGTATTTTGAAGGTGAGCTGACCAGATTTCCTTCTAGGCGAGATGGGAGGAATGAGAGGAAGTGGGAAATCAGACTGACCTTGTTTTTGGGGGCTGGCCACCTGGAAGGATGGAATGGCCAAAATTGGAGGTGGAGAAGGCTGCAGGTGGTGCAAGTTGAGAGAGGAGGAGGAAAGCCAGGATTGGGTCTGAGAGGCCTATCGATATCCGAGGGGACTGTCAAGAAGGCAGCTGGACCTGGGATTCTGGAAAGAGGTCTGAACTAGAGATAAAATGTGGGAGTCATCGGCACACAGTGGCTCTTTGGGGTCCTGATGCTGGATGAGGTCACCAAGGAGTGAGTGTAGAAAGAGCAGGACCACAGACTGAGTCCTGTGGCACTCGGCCATCAAGAGTCAGGAAGGAGAGACAGACCCAAAACAGCAGCAGGTAGGGAGGTGGAAGAAATTAGGGGAGGGTGGGGTCCTAGGAGCTGAGCAACTGAGGAACGGGGAGGGGTCATCTGTGTCCCAGGTCTTGATGGTTCCCATGAGGTGAGGTCTGAGAATCACCCATTGGCATCAGCGGTGTGAGGTCCTCAGTGACATGACAGGGGCGGTTCCATGGGCGTGATGGGAGCAAAAGCCCATCACAGTGGATGTAAGCGAGAAGGATGAGAGGCAGGAGCATGGACCACTCTTTCAAGGAGTTATGCTACAGAGGGACACAAAGATGTGGGGCTGTGCCTGCCAGGGGAAGTGGAGAACAGGGGAACGACAGGAGAAATAATGGTGTTTTGTATGCCAGTGTGAATACAGTAAGCACAGCTTAACAATCAGGAGAGAGGGAGAATTGGTGGAACCAGTCCTCAGTAGGGGAGAGGGCCCCTTGGTCTACAGTGGGGGTTCGACTGTAGCAGGGGTGGTCCATCTACAGTGACAGCTGCTCTGCTGCGGGGAATCAGTCAAGTGAAACGGCGTCATTGGCTGGGTGTGAGGAGGAATGAAATGCTGGAGACCAGAGAGCTGTCAACAGCCATCAAGAGATTGACCATGGACTTGGGAGTGGTTTTGGAGGGGAGAGAGGTCTCCCTGGGGGTGGAAGTGAGAAGGTGGTAGTATCAACTTACAGAGGCTCCCGCAGACTTCTAGAAAATGGGCTAGAAAGATGGGGGGTGGTGATGTGGGCCTGGGACGTAAGAAATTCTGCAACCCCTGGGGGCTGAGCATTAGGCGGGTAGAGAACAAGCTCGTCAGGAAAGAGGGGTCTGAGGAATGGAGAGGACAGGTGTTTGGAGGATCACCTATGTGTCTTTTTAAATTTCCAAGCATGAGGACAGGAGAGGTGATGGAGAGTGACAGTGAGCCCGGAAATAAAATGGTCAGGAGATGAGAGGAAGGACAGTAAGACTGAGGGGTTTTGGGGGTCTTTATGTATCCCTCATTTGAAGTCTTTGTCTTTTTTATTTTTATGGGCATAAGGTGAATGTCAAAATAGTTAAAAGTGTATTCTATTTCTATTTCCTTTTTTTTTTAACTTCCCAGGACCTTAGACATCATTCATTTTTCTCTTCAGTTCTGATGACAGCCAGTTCATTCTACCTTTGATAGACTCAATCCATCCCACGTGGCCAAGGGTAGGCAATGACATTTTCCAAAGGTGAAACTTCTAGTTCTATCTTGTGTTTCCAAACAGTTGCTCTGGGTCTGCCGTCTTCTCTGTTGAAGGGGTTCACACCAGGATCTGTTTTCTGAGATGTTGCCCCAAGTGCTAAGGATTTCACCCCAGTCTGAGCCCCTCAAGTGACTTATGATAGGATCCACTTCCAGTCACTGTGCTTCAGGTACTTGCATTCTCAAGTTGACATTAGAGAGGCGCCTCCTGTTCCCCTGGTCTTGGGTGTCCTCCCCTCACTCACACCTCCCAAGAGAGGAAAACCCGCTGGTAAACTGGAGAGTTTGCCAGAAGGAGCTGGGCATCCTGACTCAGCCCCTCTGCGTCTGTTTCAGATCTGCCCGCCTTCCTGAGGAAAGTGTTCCAGCTCATCTGCTCTGGGCTTGCCCCTGCCATGGAGGGGGCACTTGGTCCAGTGCCTGCTGTGACTTTGTGGTTCCTCCTCCTAAATCATCATGGGGGCGTCAGCAAACTCACATGACCATAGGTCTAGGGCCCACGTCTCCGGTCAGCTTGATGAATGACAATAGTGATTTTGATACCTGTATCTATCTCCCAGTTAGTGTTGAATCTGAGAGAAAAGAGAGGTATTATTTATTGGAAACTAAAACCTCAGTGGCTGAGCTTTCCTATAAAGGCGGTGCATGGCTCTGTTAACGGCGCTAACCTCCCCCGTTACACACGCCGGGATCCTGGTGAATTTGCCCTCTCGTTCCGTCCTGATCCACTTCCTCTCCCCTCGCCGTGCCCTGCCCTTCTTCACTTCCTGTTGAATTTATTGCAGTCCATTCCTTTGGGTCTTCCTGTTTCTGATCTCAACCCCTCCTTGTTGTCTGCAGCGTGCTCTTCCTAACGCGTGGGTTTCGTGACCTCATCTCCTGTTCAAGGTTTTGGTGGCTCCTCGTTAACTACATACCATGTGATCATGATTACTCTGGGGCCTGCTTGGTCAGCGTCATCACCTTGGGACCTACTTAAAATGCTTTTAAAAAGTAGCTCTTGTTATTGGGACCACCTGCCAAGCCCTGCCTCCCTCACACGTCACCCCCCAGTGATCCTGAACTGTTTGAGCAAGCGTGTGTGATTGCACGCACACCTTTTACCTGTGGTGCCCTCCAGTGCTTTTCACTGAGCAAACCTTCTCCTCACTCTCCAAGTCAGATGCCCCTGCTGCAAAGTCTACTCAGGCTCTCATTTCCCATCCCGTGAAATGACATGTCTTGTTATCCTGGAATTTCTAGAAAGTCCTGGAGAAGCAATCTCTGTGTCCTCCCATTTTTGTCTTTTCGGAGCTTAGCCTGATACCCAGACGAATGAGTGAGTGAATTAAATAATGAACCGACAAAACAATGAACAGGTATTCCTCCTGCCAGGGGAGCTGTGGGCACCGAGAACAGTGATTCTGTAGCTCAGCCCTGAGCTGCAGGGTGGCAGGCAATGGTAAGAGGATTTCACATCTTAGGAAGCACAGGAAAGCTTTTCCAGGATCTCTGTGGTGCCAGGTAATGCCAGATAAGGAACTTCGTCTTCCTGAGCCTCAGTTTTGTCTGTAAAATTTGAGCCGTGGTTGAGATGCTCTCCAAGATCCTCCCCCATCCGACGTTCTGTGCCGTCTTCCACAGAATCCCCATTAGCCGGAAGTTATAGTTGAACTAAAGCCCCTTTCTCACCTCCTGTCCTCTCTTGTGCTGCATCTCTGGGGTCAGCAGCAGAGTGCGAGGCCAAAGGGAACACAGGGGTACGGTTCCCTTCCCTGCCTGGCTGCCCACACCTGCTGGAGCACTTTAACTGACTCGGCCCCCTGCAGAGGACCCTGAGAAGGGACCTCACAGTGTGGGTGGCAGGTGGGAGCGAAGGAACCACCTCTTCTCATGGTAGGAATTTTCAGCTATTTTAGCTATATATTTACCTTTCATCTACTTATTTTTTTAAAAAGGATCATAGAACCACCCTCCCCACCTGAACTCATTGTCTTGTCTGGCAGGAATGCCACTATGTCACCTGCTGTCCGTCCCTTTTCTGCCTGGCTCACTCCACTCCTCCCTCATGACGCAGTTGTACTAGTCAGGGCTCTCCAGAGAAGCAGAACTGATAGGGTACATAGATATACAAGAGGAGACTTATTATAGGAATCCACTCACGCGATTCTAGAGGTGAGAAGCCCCACGATCTGTGGACTGTCAGCTGGAGACCCAGGAAAACCGGTGGTGCCGTTCAGGGCTGATCCAAAGCCCCGAGAAGCAGGAGCTCTGATGTCTGAGGGCGGGAGAAGATGGACGTCCCAGCTTGAGCAGACAGAGGGGATTTGACCTTCCTTCACCTTTCTGTTCTCTTCGGGCCCTCAGAGGATTAGATGTTCCCGAGAGCCCCTCACTGACACACCCAGAAATTATGTTTTACCGGCTCTCTAGGCATCCCTTAGCCTCGTCTAGTTGACACATAAAATGGACCATCACTCCAGTCAGGTGTCGTCTTGGGGAGGAATTGAAAAAATTCCCTCCTGAACAGGGGGAATTGAAAAAAACCAAGGCACAAATTAAGGAAGTATGTGGTCTCTTTGGCCAATTAAACTACAACCAGCCATGCACTGAGACCCATCCTTATATTATCATCGCTAGAATGTGAGAAGGGCGTCTTAGAACTGAAAAGGCACAGCATTACCTCATTTGGTGGGTACGATGTGGGGAGGGGTGTTGCTCTCCCTCTGTTGCCTGTGAGGAGCAGAGACCGTGTGAGTTATGCAAAGGGCAGGACTTGGGGGCGCACTCCCCTCCATTCAGAATCTGACACTACTGTTTACTGGTGTGTGATCTCAGGTGAACTGAAAGGAAGCAGGCGCCCTGAGCTCCAGGCTTGTCAATTGTGGACTAGTTGGCTCTGAGAATTCCTAGTGAGGTGTACGGCTCATAAGTACCTCTGGAAACTGTCAGTGAGCCAAAGAGGAACAGTCAAGGTGAGCTCTTCCTGGAGGGGAAAGCAGATTTGCTCATTGAAATCTAACACCCGCGGTGGGGTAAATGAACCGTCAACACCCTCCCGTGTGGGCTTGCTCCTGGTCAGGGATAAATAACTGGGAGTCACTGAGACTAGAAGCACTCCGGGGAATGCTGCTCTGCCCAGCTTTGTGAACAGCATGGTCCCCCTTGACTGACGGCTTTGTAAGTAGACTGGAACGATCTGAGCTACAACCTGTTAAATCAGTATAGATTTCTTGATGAGGACACAAATGCAAAGGCAACACCTTATAAAGCAAAGTTAATGTCTCTTTGGCCTTAACTAACTTCGACCCTTCAGTAATGTCCCAATCCTTTACGACCAAGGGTTCAAATGAAGAACTCAGGGCAGGGAAAGATTTCTGCCTTCCGTCAGTGGCCTCCTTGTCTTATATAAGTACATAAATGTGCATACTTACACATCCATCCATACGTGTGTATATATATAATGATCACGTTCTGTCGCCATTCACAGAGAAAAGCGGGAACTCTTCTGGACTCCACCCAACATTCACCCTGACTGCTGACTGCCCTGTTTAATCTGGAGGCGAATTAAGCCCAGCAGTCAATAAACTCCACTTAATCCTCTTTTCTTCCAGGCTTTCTTTTAAACAGCAGACTTCCTGGGCTCTGTAGGGAAAAGTTGTTCGTCATTGGAAAACTCCCATTTCTTAGACCGCACACACCCTCCCAGGCTATCTGATCCCAGCTTTCATTGCCTTTGAGCTAGTTCACAACTCGGAAAGTTGTAAAGACTTGCTGGCAACGCAAACGATTCTTCTCTGTGGACATGAAATGAATTCTGTCTGGTGGAGGGAATAGCCTCCTCCCCGACAGAAAAGCCAATGTTTTTTTGGTCCATTTCAAGTTCATTTCAATATTCCTATCTATAAATGTGTTCTTTGATTCTCCTTTGAACCTGTTACAGCATCTGTCAGAGTTAAAAACAATGAACACATCTTAAGTGTTCATTTCATACCTTTTTGAGAGTTATGATTTTTTAAAATTACCTTTTAGCTATTTTTAGCTAGAAACTTCTAGGTCAGTACGGGTAAAGCTGGTTATCTCTGAGGTCGTCTTTGAGTAAAGAAGAGAAATAACACACCACCATCACCCCTGCAGTCTACTCCTGGGCCCTCCACCGCCCCGTCATAAGGCCCACGTGCTCCACCCAGGTGCCTTTCTCTGGCAATTGGCACCAGTGTGTACGTGTGTTTGAAAAGTTTGAAATGAAATTAGGATTTAGAGCGAATTGCTGTGAATTGCTGTTACAATAAGGATTGAGAAGACAATGAAAATAATCAACAGCAAGTTGACCTTAAAAGTTGTGCTTCTGAAGTTTTTCTCCTCGATCTTGAAGTAAAATGCATCCCTTTGAGATAAGGCCTGCTGGTGGTACAGTCAGAGGGCACCATCCAGCACGCTCAGCATTCTCAGACGCTCTGCTAACTTTTTGTGCTGCTTGCAGCCTTATAATTTCAATTTATTTTTAAAAATGTACCAGTGGGGACAAAATGGTGCTCTGCTAGAGAGGAAAGTTGACTAGCCACGGTCGGAATTCTTAAGGCAGTGTCACGTCCTGCAGTCGGTGCCTTCAGAGGCAGACTATGGTCTCCAAGGGTAAGGCTGCATTGGTACTTGTGTTTACAGATGATATCAACAGCACAAGGCCCTGAGACGTGGACGTGCTGGGGGGCCTGAGATGAACAATAAGTATGGGCTGTCCTCGGGGAGTATTGGGAGAGCATCCTTAAGACCTTCCGCTTACTAGAACGAGTTTAACTAAAGCTCAGTAATAAGCAGAATCATGTGTCTTATTATGTGTATAATATGAATAAAACCTGCCAATCGTCTTTGTTTCTATGACAACGCATTCCTATCCATGCATGCCCTTATATAGAGTGTATTTGTAGGATAAATTCCCAAATTAACTTTTAATTTTAAGTAACCTAAATCTTGGTTATGCTTTCCCAGAAATTATTTTACTTAGGACTGGAAAGTCAACATGCACATAGTCTCAATTATTTTAAGTGAAGAATCAGATCTTTGTAATTCTTTGCCTCCTCTGATTTCAAGCTGAATAAATAAATAAAAGGAAGCATTTTCATTTGTTGACTTTTGTATTGCGTGCTTTAAACTGAGGTCAGGGACTGTTTCTTAATCATCTTTGCTTCCCCAGCACCTTGCACGTGCCTGGCAGACAGTAAGCATTCAATTAATGTGGGAGGAAGAAAAATGAAGAATCAAAGAAATTAGCTACTGAAGTCACTTTTGAAACATTTGAAATGTTTACATTTGTCCTTTTCTACTGGATTAAAAACAGATTTGATTTACTGCTTATCCATATACCAACAAATATCCTTGATCCCACTTTTCCTTGTTAAGAAAAACTGTATCCTAAATATGTGTGTGTGGCCACTGCACAGAGTTTAGAAAAATACACACAAACTCTTCATAGGGGTTACCTCTGGTAAGTGGTGGGGGACGTGAGAACTGAGGCATCTGGATGCTTTGGGCTTCTGGAAACAAAAATCTCGACAAAAAAGTAGCTTAAAGAATTAACTTTTTTTTTTCCCCTCTGACATTAAAAGGACAAAGGAAGGACAATTCCTTGTTCCATCACTCCTGTGACTTAGAAACGTTATCTAGTATCCGGGCCTTCCCATTGCCCCACTTGGCCATTTTAAGTGTGTCCTGGGGCCTCAGGTGGCTCCGTGTATCCTGTGTTGGCATGACAGAGTCCAGCAAATCAGAGACATGTTTTTGCTTCTGCATTAGTTTATATTAGTGAGAAAGAGCCGCTCCCCAGCAGACTTAGTCTCAGGTCCCATTGGCCAGGGTTGGGTGCAGCTCATGTCTGCCCCAGTCCTTTGCAAGGGAAATGAGATCCCTGTGATTAGCTTGGACCAATCCTGAGTCTTCCCCTTGGGCTGGGAAGGGGCTCCTGCCTTGAACACGTGGCCCTGCAGAGGTTAGCCCACAGAAAAAGACAGGCCATGCCATCAAGGAGGGAAAGACAAGAGCGGGTTTGAGTAACAGACAGCAGTGTCCAACATAGGAAAATTCACCTTTTACTTTATGTCCTTCTATATTGTTTCAATTATCAACCACTTTTATAACTCGTTTTTTAAATATATGATTATATCCAACCTTAGTAAGAGTCTTTCTTGATCTCCAGTTTCACTGCAACATGGTCTGGCAATTCACTGAGTTTGTAGATTGTGGGTTTTTTCCTTCCAGCTTGACTCATCATTTAGCCAAAGCAGATCTTTTGGCAGGCTTCTGCCTCACTGTCTTCATTTGCAAAATTAAGTGAAAGCCTTTCCACTCCTATCTCAGGTGGGTAGCGGAAGTAACTAAAAACAGTAATAAAGTCACCACGCGAGGAGAATCATTAGTGCATCTTCAGGATCCCGCTGCCACCCACCCAATCAGGTGAAAGCGTTCACCTGCGATGCCTTACGTTGCAAAATTCAAAACCAGCAATGAGGAAAGAGAATTAACTCCATGGCCATATTTAAGTTTATTGGGTTAATTCCATTAATGTTGGAGCTATTTTTTTCGTAGTAGGATCTTCTTTTCTTAAAAACAAAAGTAGTATGAAAACCCAGTAGAAGAACAATTCGTTCTTTCTCTGATTTCGCCAGAGATGTGGACTGAAGAATGTATTCTTTCCTGCTTCCCACCTCCTCGGTCAGCCCTTCTGCGTGACGGGCAGTCTGCCACCCTCTGCTGATGAGCGGTTCCCTCCACGACCCCCTCCCCCAGGACACCCTCCTCTGAGAAGCACCTTGATCTCTTTTCCCACATACTTCCTCAAAATCCCTAATTTCTCTGAGCCACTGATCTCAAACGCTCAATTCAATCCTCAGGGAAATAAGCGGATTAAAATACTCAAAATGTGGATGGCAGTTAACCTTCAACATCTCCCAGCGGGTGTTTAACTTGAAAAGAAGTCCTTATAATTAGTGAAATGTGTGTTTAGAATAACCAGGCCTCCCCACTGTCCCTTGGGTGAGCCAGACGACCACAACTGTATCAGAAAAAAAGCGCAGTTTAACATCCCTGTTTCTGCAGCGTTTCCCACTGTCTAGATTCTCCCCATCACCATTTCCACAGTGACTCACTGAAGTGACCTCTGGACGCCCCCTGCCCCTACCTGCTGTCCTGGGGAACAGCTGTAGGAATTCTGCTTTTTTCTGCCCCATCCTCTCTTTGCCTGGGGAAACTGTGCGGCTGGGTTTGGAGCATTGCTGAGGTCCTGTGAAAGTCCTTTGCTGCCGGGAGCCCTGGAGCACCACGGATAGAACCACCATTCACGACAGCACCTACTCAAGCACGGTCGGCTGGCGTCTTTGCGCTCCTGCGTCACCTCCACAGGGTTCGCAGAGCGCAGATGCGGCTCTCCGCGCTCCATGGAACAGCTGATGAATTCTCAATATTTTGGGGTTAGAATTTGTAATAATTCAAGGGCCTAAACATTTTTGCTGATACATTTGTTTGCTTGGAGTTTCACTTGTAGGCTGCTTCAGGAAATGTCCATTTTAGCTGCTCATTATCTGTCATTATTGTTAAATGTCATTATCTCCCCTGGATCCTCAGAATTCAAAATTCATCCAAGACTAGGCAACCTTAGGTTCTGCTCTTTTTCCCAAAAGGGAGTGAGCTTCACTGTCAACCTTTTCTGAATAAAATAAACGGTTCAGCACTGCTGCTAACCCTCCCGCTGTCTTTGCCCGACAGCTGTGCCGCCTGGAGCGCCACTTGTCCGCGGGACACTACCAGGGAACCCTGTTTGCCGATCAGCCGATGATGTTCATCACCCCGGCCAGCAACCCCCCCCAGAGCCAAGCTGTGGGAACTGGTCCTCCTGTGTGGGGGCCGGATCACGCGTGTCCCTCACCAAGCCAGCATCTTCATCGGACCCTCCCGACGAAAGAGGAAGGCAACAATCAAGTATCTGTCGGAAGCGTGGATCTTAGGTAGGAATCTCTGCCCAGGAACAACCGTGGGTCCTGCAGGGGACACGTGGAGGTGGATGGAGAAGGCGCCTTCTGATTGCAGTAGCCCTTGAAGGTCCCTTTAGAGCCACTGTTCTGGGGTCCCAGTCACATGGACAGGTTTCCCCAGGGAGAAGCATCATGCCCACCACTCCTTCCATGCAGCCTGGGGCCTTTGGATCAAGCTCTGAGTGTCCACACCTCTGCTTTACCAGAGTCCTGTAATTATTACATGTCACAGGCCAACCTAGACATTCCTGCTTTTTACTGTCAGTGGGAGTGTAGTTAATGACGACAAACGAGCTCCTATAAGACTTTACCCCACTAGCGTGTGTGAAAGACCCAGTCTACCCAAAGGGGCCCCAAATCTTAAAGCCACGGCACAGGCCATCCATCTGCAGCTCGTACACTGTCTCTCCCCAAGGGCCTGCCTCACTCTGCTTCCAGGGGTGGCAGCGAGCGCCCAGCTGCCAAGACCCACCACCCAGGCTCCCTCACTCCTTCCTCACATGCAGCTCTCCTGATAACTCATTTGTCCACATGCTCAGAGTGGTTGCCTTTAGTACATTAGGAGCTCCAGCTTTTATTTCAAAAAGTAAGCGTACTGTGGGGTCGGCCCAGTGGTGCAGTGGTAAAGTTTGCATGTTCTGTTTTGGCAGCCCGGGGTTCGCCAGTTTGGATCCTGAGTGCGGACCTACACACCACTTGTCAAGCCGTGCTGTGGCAGGTGTCCCACATATAAAGTAGACAAAGATAGGCACGGATGTTAGCTCAGGGCCAGTCTTCCTCAGCAAAAACAGGAGGATTGGCGGCAGATGTTAGCTCAGGGCTAATCTTCCTCAGAAAAAAAAAGAAAAGAAAAGTAAGCATAATGTGAATGTAATGTACACATCGGGCATCAATTCAGTGGACATTGTGTCAAATGCTCCTCTGGATTCTGCAGGGCAAGCGGTGGCAGAGATAAGCCCTGATCTCCAGGAGGCTGGAGGCTGACGCTGTGGTGACAAGCGGGCGTGTAGATGGCCATCCATCTGTGTGTGTCTGTGTCCTAACCTCCTCTTCTTATAAGGACAACAGTCATAGTGGACTGGGGCCTTCCCTAATGACCTCATTTTAATTACCTTTTAAAGTCCCAATTTCCAAAGACAGTCATAGTCGGTGGTCCTGGGGGGTGGGGCTTCAACATATGCATTATGGGGGGCATAATTCAACCCATAAAAGTGAATTACTCCAGTTTCAGCACCTTTGGCCACGAGCCTTACCTGGCTTCTTGGGCCTGGAGAAGTGCATTCTTTCTCTCCCTCCTTCGCCCCAGGTTTCTTTTTCAGTCTTCCTCCTATTTGCCACCCCTTGTCTCTAAATCCCAAACTTCTGGCTTTCCTCACCGCTTCCTAGACATTATCCTTCAACAGATAAGTAGATGCCGTGTTTGTCCAAGTTGCATTCATACATAACTACAGACATTTTATGAGTGTCGTTTAAATGAACGATGGTCATCCTCTGATATATTTTAAAAGTATGGCAAACAAAAGTAATTTTTTTTACCATCTGGTGCAGAGTAATTTATCTTTTCCCTGGAAACTAATTTCAAAAAAAAAAACCCCTACGATTTTAGCTACAGTCCAAAAGCCAAGAGGCTGTTTACTCTTTTCTAAATGCCAAGAATATAACCTTCAAAACATCCTATGTTCTGAAACAGAGGTTCTTGTTTTGTTTTTCAAAAAGCGCATGTATCAAAATGACACCGACTGGAGACCAGAATTGTGCTTTTAAAAAAAACGTCTCATTCAGCTAACGGAACTGTGCACCTGATTGATATCAACAGCGCATATCAACAACCGCTCTTTTCAAAGTTTGCCAGTCGTGTACTGTGCAGAGGGCCAAAGTCTGGATCTGCGCTCTTATTATTTCCAGGTTGGGGAACTCTGCCGGCCCCTTCCTGTCGCTCGTGCGTTTCTGTGCACAGATCGTGCACAGTCCTGCCCCCTGCCCGATTCCTCCAATTGTTTTGCCACTCAGCTCTCCTGCTTGGTGGTTTTCTAGGAGGCAAGTGTCTATCTACCTGCTTGCCCCCAGGGATTAATTTTCACAAGGCCCTTTGGAATTCTTTGAGTTTCAGAGCTGGAGCCGTGGACCCAAGTTTCTGTTTCTTTCCTCTCCCATAATTCATGTCCTGTTTCTGATTTGTCATTGATTACACCATCTGTGTGTGCCCTTGGCAGCATCCGGGTATTGTGTGTTCTGGAATCTCTGGCTCTCCGCGTGGTGAAATCCTCACCAGAAAGACGAGCCTCCTGACTCTGGCCACTGCCCCTGTCTGCACTGCGTCCTCTCAGCCTGGTCACTCAGGTGTTAGAACATGTGTTTTTCAAACATTTGTTAGTTTATATTCTTCTCTTTCTGAATTGAGTTACAATACCCTAGCTCCAGCTTTGTACAAATAAAGATTTCATTTTTATGTCTCTGTACACGTGCACGGACCTGCAAAACATACAGTCCAGAGCATTGCGTTGTCCACCCCATCGAGCCTCTGCCACTAGCTGTTCTCCGACTAGAGGCAAATCATCTATTTTCTCTGGCCCTAATGTACTCTTCAGTCTCAGGGACTCTACCTCACACAGCGGCTGATCTTCCAGTTGGAACATATTTCATTTATAGGGACAGTCTTAAAAGTAGCTCGTATCACTTTCAGATTTGCAATTTACCTTCCAAAGTAAAGATTCCAGGGTTTTTAGTGCTTTCCTATTTGGTCCTATATTTTATCGGGTCTTTGTTTTTGCAGACATAGTAAAATCACAAGGGACGGACAAGCAAGAGATTTTTTCTTTTTAGCCATTAGAAACATCTGAGAAGTTCCTTTTTCTTTTTCTTTTCCTTTTTCTTTTTTTTTGGCACAGGGAAAAGTGGACACCACCAAAAGAAGAGGTCTCTGTCCCCAGGACCTCTGACATCCTGGCACCATAATCCATCACATAAGCCTTTTCTCCTTCACCATGTGTATCTTGAAAAGAGTGACCCAATGTTTATGAATATTAAAAGAACTGCCTAAGTGCTTATTCTAGTTCTAAGAATTTCTTCCAGCCTCTGGCTCTTTCTCTGGGAGAGACACAGCTCTGGGGAGTCCATTTAGCATTCAACCAGCCTGCCCCCTTGGCTGACGCCTCATGTTGCTGGCATAGAATGGTGTGAACTTACGAAACCTCTCAACGGGACTCCCCACGTGAAACTTAAGCCCTGTCTTACTCATTTGCTCCACGGAGCATCTCATCTGTGCCGGGCTGCCTTATAACGAGGCTGTTTGAACCGTCGTGATTATGTTCCCGATCCGTTCCCCAGAGCCCATTTTCCCTGAAACAGCAGGATCCTTAGGCCAAGATTCTTGATGAGTCATTCAACCAGAAGGAGAAATGGGGACTTTTGAGAGAGAAAACACTTGCGGGCGCTTGAATTTTATGAAAATAAACAGGAAAACAGAAATCAAGTTCCTGGCACTAGGAAGCAGAATGTAGCTTTACCTGATATTGGTAATGCATACTCTATCTGAAAGCATTTTCCAGGAATTTCATTTCCCCCCGCAGGCCCATAGAATAGAATTCCCATTTTACATATCAGGAAACTAAGACCCTGGGCTCTGACGTGGCTTGGCGCCAGAAGTGAGAGCTGCCAGGGGCTGGGGGCTCTGCACCCGTTCATCGCCAGTCCACCACTTTCGGTGCCCTAATCGTTTCTCTTCACTCTTTTCATCCCCCATTGGTGTTATCATTTAAGGTTAGTTTGGCCTTTCTCATAAGACGTATTTCCAGTCTCAGGCGCCTTTTTATTGTCTGGGTTATGTTGAAGTGATAAGACATACATTTTATGCTATTGTGGGAACATAATGTAATATTCTCAACAACGTTGCCAAAAAAAAAAAAAAAGTTTAGCCTCGGCATGATTTCCTTATAGCTTATAAAAAGCATTTGATTTGAATGTCTCCCCATGTCGCTGTTTGCAGGAAAAGGATCTCTGATAACATGTGGGCCCTGTGCATGCTAATGTTGTTTCCCCTGATGGTGGACAAGGAACTCCGCCCAGAAAAACGCATGCTCTTGGAGGCAGCGTTTGGTTAAAGCAAGGCCACTCTGGAGGCCTCGGACCTTAGGCTTTCTTGATTAAATAGACACTGTCAGGGTTCCTCAAGATCGTCTCAGGCCAGATTTTCATTGCATAGATGAGGAACCCCTCACCAGGAGGTGAGGCCCGATGCTGAGGATGGAAAGACAGGGAGAAAGGAGAACAGGAGGCGGGCCTGCTCCCCTCCTGAGGACACCACCCGCTCTCATCCTCCCTGAGGCCACCTGCCCAGGAGCTCGGCAACCATTCAGACAGCCACTGCAGAACTTTAAGATGCCATTTCAGACAATAAGATGAATTTTTTGTTTTTGAGTTGTTCTCAAAGCGGATGAAATCTACCAGAATAGAAAGGAATGAGAACTAAAACTGACTCGTGGAATTTTATACTTTCAAGATCTCGTGTGTTTAGGCTTTTTAAAAGGTATATCGCTAGTGGTTTTTTTTTTAAATTAACTGCTAGCCTGCTAGAGCCTTGAAAAGATGTGGAAAGAGTGAGCCCAGAAAGTGCATTTCTAAGCTCTCCCTTTAGTTGTGTTCCGCGGTCCACTAGTGGTCCCAGGTGGTTATCTTTGAAATTTCCTACCCGGCCTCCCTGGGCGCCCCTTTGTTCAATTTACACCAGCCGGACTCCAGTCACGGATGTGAGCACTGTCGGTGATGTGAGGGTTAGAAAGCATGTGACAGGCAAGCGCGCAAACTGGAAAATAAAAGACTCTTCTCTGTCCCCAATCAGCCACACGTGGTCCTCAAGCCTCACTGAAAACAAAAAGGTCAGCTGAGATCCAACTCAGAATGAGAAATATTATAGAGGCAACATTTTATATCCATCACTAGAAATGTCATCGTCAGTGTGGGGAATCAAGTAAAATAAAAGAAATTTTTTCTCAATTTGCGGGAAGAGAAAAAACTTTTTGGGTTAAATTATTTTTTTAACCAATTTTTCTTAAACTTTGTTACTATATATTCATTCATCTTCAAGCACCAAATTGTACAGAAGAATGTAGGAGGAAAGAAAGAATAAAGATAATGCCAAATATTAACAAAATTGAAGCAAAGAAAAAAAAGTTGAGAGAAAAAAGAGTTCTTTGGGGGAAAAAACCTTGTAGTCAAAATCCTAGCAATATTGAAAAAGAAAAGAAGAGAAAGGGTCCAGCCCAGACCCCCTGTGGAGCACATTTGTGTTGTGAGGGCTACCCTTACATTCTGGGAACTATCTTGAGATAGTACTAAGATGAGCCAGTTTTTCTTTCTTTTTCTTTCTTTTTTTTTTTTCCTATAGTCATGGAATAAACCCATTATTTCTGCTTTGTACCTCACAGCCATCATAGTTTTCCATCTTGTATTGCTCATCATCGTGACTTCATAGGTCCTTCAATTGTAATTTATCCATGCCTCTGGATAATAATGGTAAATAAGTTAAATTAAACTTAATTTGTAGTTCAGTCATTGCAGACAGCCTATTACATTCCTCTTTCATCCTAACAGTAGAAGAAGGTTTGGGAGCCGTGAACTTTCCAGCGTGAAGGAAAGAGTTTAAGGGGCTGCTTCAAGCTGGCTGCAGTGTGCGCCTGTGCTGGCCTGTTCACCTGCACCCAGGGTTGTCCTGGATCAGGTGACTTCTTGTGATTTCATAAAATAATAGAGTTTCAAACTGACAGGCCTTCAGAGCTGACTAGTCCAACTTATTCTACCAAAATATGAAGACCTGAGTTTTAGAAAGTATGCTTACTAACTTTGTACTCCATAGAGAATTCTCCGCTCGGCAGATAGGGTGACACAGCCTAGGATGTATTGTTGGTGTCATAACTAAAACTTTCTTACGTATTTACTTATACTCTGCCAGTCCATGACGTGGGAGACCTGTGTCAGTTAGCTACAGCGAATACCCCCTTTGGTACAAGGCAAACTTTATTCACCCTGTCTACTAGAACGTTCTGCCATAGTGGGAATGGCCTATGTGTGCTCTATCTAATAGGACATGTGGCTATTGAGCACTTGAAATGTGGCTTGTGTGACTGAGGAACTGAATTCTTTGTTTTATTTCATTTTATATTATTTTGTTTTATTTTAAATAGCCACATGTGCTATATGGACATGTGGACATCTGGACAAGGCATTCTAGACCATTTAGAATTTTTAAATATGGTTTTGTGTATATATTAAAGGTTCTTGCTTTCCTGTGGGGCTGGCCATCATAAACACTAAATTGCTTCTCTCTCTCTCTAGATTCGATCACTCAGCACAAGGTCTGTGCCTCTGAAAACTACCTATTACTGCAATGATGGGGCACCGCTCAACACGTGGCTGCGGCAGATAGCTCGCGAAGTCGTCTGTAGACATTCAAGTGAGAAACAAAACTGTGAAGAGGAGGAACTGACATAGAAAGGGTGCCTTTTTATGTCATCACATGTTTGTCCTGTGTGTGTTGTGGTTTTTACATAAAGAAGCTCCTTTGTGTGACTTTCTGATGTCTGAATGTGTTACAGAGAAGTGCTGACCAGCCCTATTGGGGCCATCTTTGTATCTTGGTAACGATCATAATTCAAAGGTCACAGAACCTTTGTCATTGAAGCACCATACTGTTAAATAAACAGTGGGTATTAATTTAAATTGTTTTATTACTGAGAACGATTGAAGAACCCGCCTAAGTATCTTGGTTAGACCCTAAGATCTTTATTAACATGTCATACTAGACGTGAAGGACATAGATCAGTCATTGGGGTTACTTTTTAGGTATCTGAGACTCTTCTGAAGGTAATTACTGAGGAAGGGGTGGGAGTCACAGTCACTGATAATTAGTGCCATCAGAGTAGCTCTGCTTCTCAAAGCTCAGTTTACGGTGAGGAGAGCATCGCCAGCAACAGGCCACAGCCTCCATCGGGCGCCCTGATGCTGTCCCCAAGAGGAAACTGGCAGTGGGGCTGAACCATACACCCGCCAACCGGTCACATTCTGAAGGAGAGAAACGCTAAATCCCATCAAGGTTGAAGGTGCCGTGAAGGCCTCCTCATGACGCTGTCCCCTCCCCGCGTTGTTCCTCTGTTACTCATCTCAGCTGTTACTCCTACTCAACAAATATCATGAGCCAACTGCTAGAACAAACCTTAGAGAAAGGAGGTGGCAATGCACGTGGAAACAATGAAGGGTTTTCTCTTAGTTTAATAGAGTGTGTTATAATACTCCTGCCCCGACAGCAGTTGAGTCTCAGAGCAGCTTGGCAGGCCCGAGTCCCTTTCTTCTCGTTAGAAACCCCATTGTGCTATATCCACAAGTGCCCCGGGCTTGTCTACTTTCAAGTTCAGGGACTTGGCAGAGCTCCCACAACCAAAAACTCCTGAGGAGGCCGAGAGAAACCGGCGACTCCTGCTGGGGACGAGCCACAAAGGACTTCCCACCACCACAACCGCATCAGCCGTAGAGTGCCACCCAGGCCGTCTGTCCATCCGGGCCGTCTGTCCACCCAGGCCTGCGTCCTCAGTGCCGAGTTCTGTCTCCTGATGCTGGCCTGCCAGCGGCCAGTCGGGATTCTCCTTCTAAAAGCCAGCACTCGATGAAGACACTGATTTGTGCCAGGCATTCCACTAAGCATTTTGTATGTGTTGCCTCATTTAATCCTCCCTGCCATCGTAAAAGTCAGTTACTGCAGGCCTGCCATCCCCTACCCAAAACAGGGAGGGCTAAAAGTGCCTCAGAATTCTGGTATTTTAAAAAGGTTTGAAACATATTGTGGCTGTCACCATTTCTATTGAACATTGTATTGAAGATTCTACCCAGAGAAGGCAAGAAAAAGGAATTAAAGGCATACAGATGGGGAATAAAGACATAACACTATTCTCAGATCACCTGACACTATATGTAGAAAATTATAAGGTGTCAAAGGAAAAATAGAACAAGCAAGTTTAGTAAGATTACAGGATACAAAATCAATATGCAAAACTAACTGACTTGTATTTCTTTGTACTATCGATAAATAATGAAAAAAGAAAATTAAAGACACTATTCCACTTACACTGGCATCTAAAAATAAACTTAATAGGAATAAATTTAACAAAAGATGTATAGGACCTGAATGCCAAAACTTAGAAAACGTTGCTGAGAGAAATTAAGTAAATGGAGAGATAAACCAAGTTCGTGGATTAGAAGACTCAGTACTGATAAGATGGCATTTCTCCTCAAATTGATCCATGGATTCAGTGTAATAATCAAAATCCCAGGGCGCTTTTTTATAGAATTTGAAAAACTGATGCTCAAATTCAGATGAAAATACAAAGAAACCCTAGTAGACAAAACAATTTTTTAGGAAAAGAACAAACTTGGAGGATTTACCTGATTGCAAAACTGGCTGTAAAACTATAGTGATCAAGAAGTGCGGTGTTGGGGCTGGCCCCGTGGCTGAGTGGTTAAGTTCGCGCACTCCGCTGCAGGCGGCCCAGTGTTTCGTTGGTTCGAATCCTGGGCACGGACATGGCACTGCTCATCAAGCCACGCTGAGGCAGCGTCCCACATGCCACAACTAGAAGGACCCACAACGAAAAATATACAACTATGTACTGGGGGGCTTTGAAGAGAAAAAGGAAAAAAATAAAATCTTTAAAAAAAAAAAAAAGTGCGGTGTTGGTGTAAAGATCGAATATAGGTCGAGGGAACGGAATAGAGCATCTGGATATGAATCCTCATATTTATGGTCAGTTGATTTTCAACAAAGGTGCCAAGGCAATTCAGTGCAGTAGGATAGTCTTTAAAACAAATGGTCCTGGAAAAAGAAAAAAATAAGACAAAAGTGCACTTATATCCTTACCTCACATGCAAAAAGACAAGAAAATGCATATAGATCTTTACCTCACATCATATAGGAAGTTAACTCAAAATGGACCAGAAAGCTACCTCAGGGTTTCTCAGCCTCAGCACTGTTGACATTTTGGATGGGTAATCCTTGCTGTGGGGGGCTGCTCTGTGCGTTGTAGTATGTTTATTAGCACCATCACTGGCCTTTACCTATTTATTAGATGCCAGTAGCGTACCCCACCCACTTGTGACAATCCACAGTGTCTCGAGCTATTCCCAAAGTCCCCTGGAGAGTAAAACTGTTCCCAGCTGAGACCTAACGTGAGAACTAAAATTATAAAAATTCTAGAAGAAAACATAGCAGGAAATCTTTCTGACCTTAGGTTAGGCAAAGATTTCTTAGATATGACACTGAAAGCACAATTAATAAAAAAAAAAATTGTACCTCAATTTATTCAAGTTAAATTTTTGCTCTTCAAAAGAAACCATTAAGAAAATGAAAAGACAAGCCACAGACTAGGAGAAAATATTAGCAAACCATGTATCTGATAAAGGAATTGTATCTAGTCTATGTAAAGAACTTCTATTCATTAATAAGATAAAGAATGAGCAGAAGATACTTCACACAAGAACATGCAGATTAATAAGCACATGAAAAGATGTTCAGGGTTGGTCATTAGAGACATGCAAATTAAAAGCACAATGAGATACCACTACACACCCTCTGGAATGGCCATAACCAACACTTTTGGCAATACCAAGAGTTGACCAGCATGTGGAGAAACTAGAACCCTCACACATTGCTGGTGACTGCAAAGTGATGCAGCCACCCTGAAACCCATTGGGCAATTTCCTTTAAAAATTAAGCATACACTTACTATATGACCCAGCAACTTCACTCCTAGGTATGTACCCAAGAGAAATGAAAACATGTGTCTACACAAGGACTTGTAGACAAATGTTCATAGCAACGTTATTCACAACAGCCAAAAACTAGATGCAATCCATCAACTGATAAATGGATAAACAAAATGTGGTACATCCATACCGTGGATTGCTACTCAGTCACAAAAAAGAACAAAATACTGATATATGCAACAACTTGGATCATCCCCAAATCATGATAAATGGAAGAAGCCAGACTCAAAGGACTGCATAGTGTATGATTCCATTTAGATAAAGATAAAGTTTCTAGACAAGAAAGCATAGGGGCAGAAAACAGATCAATCGTTTCCTGCCACTGGGGATAGGAGTGGGTATTGTCAGCAAACTTTTTGGGGTGGTGGGTGGAAATAGTCCAAAACTGGGTTGTGATTTTGGTTGTACAACTGTATACATTTAGTAAAATCATTGAACTGTACACTTGAGTAAATTTTATGGTGCATAAATTATATATTAATAAAGCTGTTTAAAAAAAAAACTATGTGGTCATCGTGGAGCTGTACCGCTCAGATCTCAGTTGAAGAAAGAACCTTCTGTTCAGCTCTAGTTAGCTGACAGCCTCCAGCCTCCACCTCAGCTTTTAAGCCAAGGCCACACTCTTCCTGGTCAGTCAGTCCCCAGCCAAGGACCGGGCCCAGCAGGGCGCATGGACAGGCTGATTCTGCTAACACGAGCCCCCTCTAACAGGCATCTTGGCTCCGGAACTCCCCATTCCGCTCTGCAGTGTGGTCTAAGGCTCTCTCTGCCCACTCCTGCTTCCTCCTCCTGTCCTTTTGCAGCTGTCAGCTCTGCAAGAGGTCCTGAAGGCCTTCCTTATGGGATCCTGCTCCCTCCCACTTTTATGTCTCACAGGAGTTATCCCCAATAAACCTCTTGCTCTCTTAACTCCGATCAGCGTCAGCTACCCGGACGACCAACGCGACGGAAAGTCCTGTGATGCAGAGAATTCCCTGGTGGAATCTGGGGCAGCAGCTTGTAACCTAATATGTCTTCAGTGACACATAGCACATTAAGTAGGATACATAAAACTATTAATAGTCTCATCTATATTCAGGTCAGATTTTGCCTCCAAATTCACTTACGAAAACCTATTTTTCAAAGCTTCTGGATTTTGGAATTGTAGATGAGCGACTGTGGACTCATATTGTTATCTACAGATGTTCTGCTTTTTGGAAATTACGTAACTTGCACAGAGTCACATAAACCAGTCGATGGCAGAAATGGTGTTTGGACATAGCCAGTCCCTTCACAGCCCTGGAAGCTCACTCAGGCTTAACAACGCACCTCTGAGAATGTCTGATGGACTGGTAGTAATTTTCAAATGTTTCCTGCATACCCGCCACGTGCAGGTCACTATCCCAAGCACTGTGTATGTTTGTGTCCAGTGGACCTCATATAACGACATGGTCCTCAAGCTTAGAATCAAAGTATTTCCACAAAACCTTAACAGTTCTTTTCAGCCTCCTTTAAACAGCAAACCTCTTTGCTCCAATGAGGTTGCATGAAAGTTGAAATAGGTAAAACAGATCCCGTGAGAACTGCCCTGATCCAAAATTGGGGAGGGGAAAGGAGAGGGTTCTAGATCTTCGCCAAGGACCCCTTCCTTCTCCCGATAAGGATAACTCCCACAATGCCTCTGTAGATACTTAGGAGATGGTCTCGCAACCACCCAGCTAGTCCGATCCTTCGCTTGACTGACAAAGAAGCTGACACCTGCAAAGTCATTCGATGAACGAGCAGTAACTCTATGAAAAGAATCTAAGTATCAGAACTCCTTCCCCACGATGCTTTCACTTTTTGGCACCCAAGATGGCACCAGCCGAAATTGTCTACGCACACGGGATAACGTTGCTCAAACTCAGAAAACTGCTTTGAAAGTCGCACATAACACGCTGAAAAGACGAACCACAAATGAGATTTCGTTTGACGTAGGCAATTAAAGCTTCTTTGTGTTCCGTAAGCCGCTCCCATTATTTTGTGCACACATTGCCACACTTTTGGATAGAAAATTTTCCACCGTGTGTCCTATTACATGCTATTGTCTCATGTTTTTAGAAATGCCATTTAGGGGCTTAAAAGATTTAATTTCCAGATAGTTATTTACAATCATGCCCCCTTAGAATTGTGTTTGAAAAGTGTATGAGAAAATTCTGAGCATACACATTTCAGGAATGATTTATATGACTGCTTCTCAAACTTTGATGTGAATTTGAATCATCTGGGGATATTATTAAAAGGTCGATTCTGATTTAGTGGATCTGGGGTGGGGCCAGAAATGCTGCATTTCTAACAAGCTCCCAGATGATCTCATGGAAGCTGTTGGAGTAGCAAGGATTTGGAACACTCAGAGGGATGTTATACGTTTACATACCATTTATTCTAAACAGGAATTAATGAGTTGGGGATTTTAATGTCTTGTTAAACGAAATTGATGTTCTAGCAGCGTGTTGCAAATATGTTGTCGAATTCTTATCAAGGTGTTTCTTCAAAAGTGCATAGGGCAATGACTCTCAACTCCTGCTGAACGTCAGAATCACCTGGAGAGTTTAAAAATATACAAACACCAGACAATACCCCAGGATTCTGATGTAACTTGTCTGGGCATCCATATATTGGGGCAGGGAAGGGGCATGTGTTTGTCTATTTAGTTCCAGGCAATTTGATCACATGTAAGGTCCATGTATGCATCACCACTGTGAAGGTAGAGAACATTTCCATCACAATGATCCCCCATGTTGCCCTTTATAACCACACCTGCTTCCCTACCAGCTTCCTCCCTTCCTTAACTCCTGGCAACCATTAATCTGTTTTCCGTCTCTATAACCTTGTCATTTCAAGAATGTTACGTAAATGGAATAGTACAGTATGTAACCTTTTGGCATTGGCTTTTGTCACTCATCATAATTCTCTGATAACTCATCCATGTTGTATGTATCGATGGCTGGTTCCTTTTTATTGTTGAGCAGTATTCCATGGTGTGGATGTGCCACAGTTTAACCACTAACCCCTTGAATAGGGTGAAGATAAATGTGAAATGCCCTAGCCCAGTGTGATGTTTGTGTGACAACTTGACTGTGTTATGTGGTGCCCAGATATTTGATCAAACATTATTCTTGGTGTGCCTATGAGCATTTCTGGATGAGATTAATATTTGATTTGGTAGAGTGAGTAAAACAGATAGCCTTTCCCAATGTGGGTGGGCCTTATCCAATCAGTTGAAGACCTGAACAGAACAAAAGGGCAGAACCTCCTGGAATAAGGGGGACCTCCTCATGCCCGATGGCCTTGACCTGTAACATCTCTCTTTTCCTGCCTTTGGACTTGAACTGAAACATTATCTCTTCTTGGGTTTTGAGCCTACCAGCTTTCAGACTGGAACTCACATCATCAGCTCTCCTGGGTCTACAGCTTGCCAACTGTAGATCTTGAGACTTCTCAGCCTCCATAATCACATAAGCCAATTCCGTATAGTAAATATACCCTATTGATTCTGTTTCTCCGGAGAACCTTAAGTGTGTAGCATAAAGTAGATATTTAAATGCTGAATCTGTATGTGAATCCAAGGGAATTGACAACTAAATAAGTCCTTCGGGTCTTTGAAGGAAAGATGTGTGGTGATGTATTGTGATGGATACTTTAGGAGTCTAAGCAGCATGGCAGAGTAGATCAGGAGTTGACGGGACGGGTGGGGAGAGCAGAGCCCAGTCTGTCATTCCCCCTCCCCCTAGGAAGGTTCCTGGAGCAGGATGAACACTGGGATCCAAGCTCTAACGTGGGTGAAGCCATTAGGCACAGAGTTTATCAGACCAGAGAGAAGTCATGGAGTATCGTAGAGCCTGTCGGTAGAACTGGGTTCTACCTGTCACTTGGTAGAACCAGGGCAGGTTGACTTCGCTTCCCTCACTCCCGGGACTCTCACCTGTAAAATGGGCATAGCTACTGCACTGCACAACTCATCATAAAACAAGGATTCTTGTAAGGGTCCAAAGTACAAGGTGTGAATGGTCTTTGCAAACCATCAGGCACTATGAAAACATCAACCATGATTATCCTTATTCCTGTTCTACCAGATATCCAGGAGCTGGTTTGTATTTACCCTGAGGAAACAAAAATGAGGACAGATTGGCAAGGTGCCTGAGAATGAGCCACTGGAGAGTTTCTCAGAGCATCATCTGGGACCTCCTGGCCCAGGATCACCCACAGTGCCGACTCCTGAGCCCACTGCAGAAGGACCAGATCAGGACCCCTGGAAGGAATGACTTGTTTAAACCCAAAGTTGTTTGAAATCTTCCAGTTCTGCTCCTTACAGGACATGCAGTAACATCCAGGGCTCCTGGATATGATCACACCTGGACGGGTGAGGGTGGAATCAACATTCTACAGTGGTCTTTAAGAAGGTAAGAAAAACAAGGGTATTTTTTGTGAAGGATTAAAATGATGAAATCCAAAGCATGAAGCTAAAGCAAAATGTGCCAAATTGGCCACACCATAAAACAGCCCTATTTTACACAGTACGTTGTTCTGTGTTGTGTAGGATATCAACGTAGGCTTGATAACTACAGGTAAAAATAAATAGCAAATTTATTCCTCCTTCTCTGTTTATGTTAAAAGCCACTCATAGTTTGCCATTTTATTTCACCAAACAAGAGGTGACAATTGGAGATCCGGTGAAAAGATCATCGTAACCCTTCATTTTTGGGCTGTTCTTGCCCTTCCTTCCTTATGTGAACTTTCTCTTAGTTAGAGGAAATCATACTGAGGAGGATAGGTCTTGTTTCGGGAGAAATGCAAAGAAAACAGATAACAGTCAAGTTTTTGACATCCAAAAAATTACAGAAGAAATGGAGCAGGATTAATAACCTAAAAATACTTTGCTACAACATACCTAAAAATACTGAAGAAAATATTACAGACTTCCTTTTAAATGTATTGCAGAAATCCTAATAAAGAAAGGAAATCCCCAGTGGGTGGGCAGTCAAGAGGGAGCTGGGAACAGAACTGTCTCGAGCCTTAGCGTCCAACGCTGCTGCCCAGAAATAGGGAGAGCAGGCTCTGGAGAACGAGTGGCTGGGGATTTATGGCAAAAGGGGTCAGCAGAGGAGCCCAGGGGCCTGTGCAAAGTGAGTGATATGGAGTAAATCCTCCAAATAAAACCGAAATTCTGGACAGGTGCAAACTCAGTGAAACAGAAGACTAGAAAAAATTCCGCACTGGTTGACAAAGAAGCTGTACTATCTGGTTGAGAGTCCTAATCAGGGAGAAAAAAAAATTATTGCTTTCAAACAGACCATATTTTCTGAACTAAAAACAATTTAGAAAATCAATGGCATAAAGAAGTCCAAAAACTGTATTTGTAAGTCTGAAAACATAAATAACTGATACATCAAAAGAAACCATAACGGAAATGAGATAATATTTAGAACAGAAGAATAAACTCCTGGGCTACAGCTAAAGCAGTATTTTGAGAAATACATACAGCCCTAAGCTTACATTAGTAAATAAAATGTAACTAAAAATTAATTAGCTAAATATCCAGCAAAAAAAAGTTGGGTAAAGTACTATACAGTAAATTAAAGAAAGTGATAGGAAGAAAATAATCAAGTTAATAGCAGAAATTAACAAAATAAAAATAAAGAAACAAAAGAAAGAATCCATTCAAAAGATGATTTTTTGAAAACACTGACAACATAGGTAAATATCTGAAAGCTTAACCAAGTTAATAAACATCAAAAAAAAATAAGAAGGCAGTGTAAAACTCACTGGTAATGTTAAATGTCTAGTCAAAGTTAGATTCTGTAATATGGTAATGATGGTGCATAATTCAATTATAACTCTAGTTTAAAAGTTAAAAAACAAATGTAGTAAAAATATCCATAACTACAATAATCTGTTATTAATTACAACGATATAAAAAATAAGTAAATTGTAACATCAATCGCCTAAAACTTGAGATGGAGGAGAGGTAAAAGTGTAAAGCATAGGAATTCTATTGAAGTTAAGTTGTTACTAGTTTAAAATATGGTGTGATAATTTTAAGATATTTAATGTTGCTCTCATGGTAACCACAGGGGAAAAATCTGCAGTAATTACACAGAAGAGCATGATAAAGAAGTCAAGGCATACTGATGCCACAGATATCAAAATACCAAAAAAGACAGGAGGATAAGACAGATTAGGGGTCCACACAACAACTAGAAAACAATTAACGAAATGACTATAGTTAGTCCTCACTTATCAATAATTACTTTAAGTGTAAATGGATTAAATTCTCCAACAAAAGATACAGAATGGCTGAAAGGGTGAAAAAAGAAGATCCAAAATATGCTTCCTACAGGAGACTCACTTTAGCCTTAAAAACATGTATGGACTGAGAGTGCAGGGATAAAAAGATATTTCAAGCAAGTGGTAACCAAAAATAAGCAAGAGTAGCTATACTTAGACAAAATTTACTTTAAATTAAAAATGGTAAAAGAGACAAAGAATTTCACTGTATAATGATAAAGGGTCAATCCATCAAGAAGATAGAACAATTCTAAATATTTATGAGCTCAATAACTGAGCAACTAAATACGTAAAGCAAAAACTAACAGGAGAAATAAACAGCATTGCAATAATAGTTGGGGACTTTAATACCCGACTCTCAACAGTGGATAGATCATCCAGACAGAGAATCAATAAGGAAACAATGGATTTAAACACTTTAGACTTAATGACCTAACAGACATATGCAGAACATTCTATCAAACAACCCATTTTTCTCAAATGCACATGGAACATTTTCTAGGATAGACCCTATGTTAGGCCACAAAACAAGTCTTAACAAATTCAAGAAATCATCTTTGACCACAATGATATGAAACTAGAAATTAATAACAAAAGATAAAACTGGAAAATTCACAAATACCTGGAAATTAACACTCTCCTGAACAACCCACACATCAAAGAAAGAAATAAAGGGGAAATAAAGTATCTTGAGACAAATTAAAATGGAAACACATACAGAAATTTATGGGATTCTGCAAAGACAGTTTGAAAAGGGAAGTTCATAACAATAAATGCATACATTAAGAAGCAAGAAAGATCCCAAATAAACAATCTAACTCCATGCTTTAAGGAACTAGAAAGAAAAGTAAATTGAGCCTAAAATTAGCAGAAGAAATGAAATAATAAAGATTAGAACAGAATTAAATGAAATAGAGAATAGGAAAACAACAGAAAAGATTTACCAAACTAAGAGTCTGTTCTTTGAACAGATAAAGAAAACTGACAAGCCTTTAGCTAGACTAACCAAGGATAAAAGAGAGAAGACCCAAATCAATGAAATTAAAAGTGAAAGAGAAGACATTACAAATGATGCCACAGAAATACAAAAGATCATCAGAGGCTACTATAAACAAGGATATGCCAACAAACTGGACAACCTAGAGGAAATGGAAAAAATTCTTCGAAACATACAAACTACCTAGACTGAACCAGGAAGAAATAGAAAGTTTGAATAGACCAGTTACTAGTCATGAGATTGACTCAGTAATCAAAAATCTCTCAATGAGGAAAAGCCCAGGACCAGATGGCTTCACTGGTGAATTTTGCCAAACACTTAAAGAAGGACTAATACCAGTCCTTCTCCAACTCCTTCAAAAATTGAAGAGGAGGGAACATTTCCAAACTCATTTTACCAGGCCAACCCTACTCTGATACCAAAGCCAGCAAAGGACACTACCAGAAAAAAAAAAACTACAGGCCAATATCGCTGATGAATGTAGATGTAAAAATTCTCAATAACATGCTAGCAAATTGAATTCTGTAGGCTCATTCACCATGACCAAGTGGAATTTATCCCTCAGATGCAAGGATGGTTCATCATATGCAAATCAATCAATGTGATACAGCACATTAATAGAATGAAAGGGAAAAAATCATATGATCACCTCAATAGATGCAGAAAAGGCATGTGACAAAATGCAACATTCATTCATGATGAAAAAAAAAACTCAACAAATTAAGTATGGAAGAAACTTACCTCAACATAATAAAGGCCACATATGATAAGCCCACAGCTAATATCATACTCAATGGTGAAAGGCTGAAAGCTTTTCCTCTAAGATCAGGAACAAGACAAGTGTGCCCAGTCTCACTGCTCCCATTCAACGTAGTACTAGAAGTCCTTGCCAGAGCAATCAGGCTAGAAAAAGAAATGAAAGTCAACAAAATTGCAGAGGAAGAAGCAATCGTCTCTATCTGCAGGTGACATGATTTTGTATATAGAAAATCCCACAGACTTCATGAAAAAACTGTTAGAGCTAATCAACAAATTCGGTAAAACTGCACCATACAACATTAACATACAAAAATCAGTAACATTTCTACACACTAACAATGAATTATCTGAAAAAGAAATAAAGAAAATGATCCCATTTACAATAGCATCAAAAACAATAAATAAAATACTTAGGAATAAACTTAATCAAGGAGGTAAAAGATCTGTACACTGGAAACTACAAGACATTGATGAAAGAAATTGAGGGAAACAAAACAAATGGAAAGGTGGAAAGGTATCTTATGTTCATGCATTGGGGAAGTGAAAGAATCCGCCCCCCCCCCCCCCCGCCTTTTCCTTAAGGTGCTTATGGCTGGTCAAATAATTAAAAAGGCAGGTTAGCAGGAGAAAATCAATCAAAGTTTAATGGGATGTATACATGGGAGAAACTCAGGGGAAACGGAGCAACTCAGCCAGATGGCCAAGGCTGCCTGTTTAAGTATCTTTAGCTACAGACAAGGAGGACATTTGGGGTGGTGATTTGGGGCTTCAAAGGGGAGGAAGGCAACCCACATGGAAATGGAAAAGCAAATGTTCGATAAATAGAACTTGGATAAGGGTGGGCTTAGCAAGGATCCTCCCAGTCTACCAAAACCCAGAGTTATCTATGGTAGAGGCCTATCCTGGGGACAGGTCTTTATTTTAATTTTCTTTTAGGCAGTTGGGGAGAAAGGTTGAATTTTTTGCTGAGTCTGAACCTTTATTGTCTTTAGCTCAAAGTAATCTGCACACCAGAGTGGCACATCTTGGGGCATCCTGGCCTGAACCCCATCACATGGAGTGGAAAAATTAATATTGTTAAAATGTCCATACTACCTAAAGCCAGCTATAGATTCTATGTAATCTCTATGAAGATTCCAATGGCATTTTTTACAGAAGTAGAGAAAACAATTCCAAAATTTACGTGGAAGCACAAAAGACCCCAAACAGCCAAGCAATCCTGAGAAAGAAGAACAAAGTGGGAGGCATCGCCCTTCCTGATTTCAAGCTATCCCATAAAGCTGTAGTCATCAAATCTGTATGGTACTGGCAGAAAAACAGACAAATAGGACAATGGAACAGAATCAAGAGACCAGAAATAAACCCAAGTATATATGGACAAAAGAGCCAAGAATACTCAATGGAAACAACAGTCTCTTTAATAAATGTGCTGGCAAAGTGGGATATTCACATGTAAAAGAATGAAACTAGGTCCCTATCTTACACCACTCATAGAAATTAACTTGAAACAGATTAAAGACTTAAATGTAATACATGAAACTCCTGGACAAAAACTTCAAAAAATCTTCTTAACATGGGTCTTCGAAATGATTTTTTGGATATGATACCTAAAGCACGGCAGCAAAATGAAAAATAAATCAGTGGGACCGTATCAAACTGAAAGGCTTCTGTACACGAAAGAAACAATGAGCAAAGTGAAAAGGCAACCTGTGGAATGGGAAAAAATATTTGCAAACCATATTTCAGATATGGGGTTAATATGCAAAATATATAAAGAAGTGATACAACTAAAAAAGAAATAATCTGATTAAAAAATGGGCAATCTCAACAGACATTTTTACAAAGAAGACATAGGCACGGCCAACGAGTACATGAGAAGATGCTCAACATCACTTGGCATTAGGGAAATGCAAATCAAAACCACAATGAGATAAACACCTCATGACTGTTAGAATGGCCATCATCAAAAAGACAAGAGAGAAGAAATCCTAACAAGGATATGGAGAAAAGGAAACATTTCTGCACTGTTGTAGGATTATAAACTGGTGCAGCCACTATGGAAAACAGTATGGAGGATCCTCAAAAAATTAAAAAATAGAACTACCATATGATCCAGCAGTTCCACTTCTGGAACTATATCCAAAGGAAACGAAAACACTAATTCAAAAAAATATCTGCACCCCCATGTTCATATCTGCACTGCCATGTTCATATGTGCACCCCCATGTTCACATATGCACCCCCATGTTCATATGTGCACCCCATGTTCATATCTGCACTCCCACATTCAATGCAGCATTATTTACAATAGCCAAGATATGGAAAATGTCTAATCCCACGGTGGCCCAGGCATGGTGAATTCAGATACTCATACATATAAACTGGCACAATGGTTTTTGAAAGCAATTTGTCAATAAACATGAAGTCATCAGAACATCCATATCCTCAATCTCAATAATTAATCTTAAGAAAATATTCTAAAAAAAGGAAAATGATGTGTACCCAAAAATGCTCATTGCAGGATTGTTTACATTGAAAGGAAACTGGGAACAATCAAATATCTAACAATATGGAAATTATTTAGTAAGTTATTATCTATCAGTCTGATGAAACGCCAAACAGCTGTTACAAATTATGAAGACTGATAATATAGGAAATGTTCATGATATGAAGTAAAAAAATATAAAATTACATTTATACTGCAATCAGAACCAAACAAAATTACATATGTGTAGTAAAAAAAAATAGGAAGGTAACATACAGATATGATTTGAGTGGAGTAACTGGGTATGACTAATTTTGTTATAAGACTTTTGTTCATGTTAAAATGTGTGTTCAGTAGTATTACTAAGAATTTTGAAAAGAAAAATTCAGGCACCTACCTACTCAAAGCCAGTTACACTCGAAGCCTGACACATGTAGCAGTTTATATGTTGAATCTGGGCTTCCTCCTGTTTCTTTGCCTACGTACGAGTTCAAGTTTCTTTGGTCAAGTTACTTAAACACCCAAAGCATGAATGTCCTCATCTCTAAAATGGGAGTATTAATACTTACTCGGAACCCCATTAGGGGGTCAAGTTGCTCAGATCATAAAGCTCTTTGCAAACTGCAAATGAAGACCCGGTCAACCTCCCATCCCCATCGCCTGCTCTCCAACTTGACCATTCTCCCCTTCTCCACATCTGTTTAATTTTATTTTTCTATGTTCAACTTGATTGTTTTGCCTTCTCTTCCATCTCCTTATTTTCCCCTCCCTTTGTGGAGGTCGAAATGGGTTTCATAGGCTTTAAACCAAGGTGCTGCCTCCTTTCTGGAGGTTCCGTGGGAAAAGTCCTTTTCTTGCCTTTCCCAGCATCTAGAGGCTCCTGCCGTCCTTGGCTGGTGGATGCTTCCTCCATTTCCAAAGCCAGTGGAGTCTTTATCACATGCTTCAGCCTAACACTGACTGTTCTGTCTCCTCCTTTCCCCAATTCAGGACCCTGTGATGACACTGATTACCATGGACCCACCCAGAAGGTCCAGGATAATCTCTTTATTTTAAAGTCAGCTGATTAGCAACCTTTCCCTCTGCAACCTTAGTTCCCCCTGGGCATGTTAGGTCACAAAGTCACAGGCCAGGGGCCATTCTTCTCCTACCACCCTGTCCCTTCATTCCAATTCAATCTAAGATGGACTTACTGGTCACCCATCTCAGTGGCACCCAGCCCTGGGACCTTAGACGAGACACTTGTCTTCTCGAAGCTGTAGTTTCTTCAACTGGCAATAGTGTTAAAGAGAAAATACATAATCATGACAGTTGTTAAAGCACAGTAAGGCAGAATTTATTCAAGGGGGGCCACGGCAATGGATGTGGGGACCCCTGCAGTGGGGTCTTGCAGTGGGGCAGAGGGATGGGACTCAGCTGTGAATACAGCACGAGCAAGCGGGGTTCACAGCCAAGGAGCAGGGCGGGCTCAGTGAGTGGAAAATCAGAAAGAGAAAACCTGATGGGAGAGGAGGCTTCTGACCAAACCGATCCAACAGGAGTCTTGCTGAAGGCAGGCGAGGAGGTCAGACATCCCCTGGGAGATGGTGGGGCGTGAGGAACCCATCAGATATCCAGGGTGATCAGATATCAAGGGTGGGGGGTTCTGATTAAACTGACAGCAGGGTTCTCGCTAAAACTGGATTTACAAGGCGGGGCACAGAGGGGCCTAGGAGAAGGTTCAGGAGGCTGACTGAAGTTTGGTCAAGCACAGAGTCTTTGTCAACAGTCACAACACACACAACAGTCACAACGAGGTCCCTCAGGATGAAGGTCAGGCGAGATGGAAGAGGACGTTTGCAACAGCGCGGGAGCCCAGGCCGCTGAGTTTGCATCATTCAGGAGTCATATCAACCCCAAAACGTGGGTCAACCAACTGAGAGGGAGGCCCAGCGCAGACCAAGAAATTCCCAGCCAACAGACCTCACTCTCACAACTGGAACCACGAAGAAAGAGTAGAAAACGTTTTTTACTTAACAGTCACTGTGTGTGTTAAGCAATTATTTAACTTATTTGATCACACTGTAAAGGCCGAAATATATACATTTGAAAGTGATTAAAGCGATGTCCCCTGTTGAATTTTGCTTCATCTTTTACTTTATTTAAATTTATAAAGTCTATTTTCTGTGCCAGGAAAACAGTATCCACTTTTCTCCCCTCATATTTGTACGTTAACTGAGACAATAATGAAAATTACTGAACTGAAACTAAACAAGCACATGCCGAGATTCTTCAGGCGAAACTAGTGTTTGGTTTGGGATGTGTTCCCAGTTTAGGCACGGATGTTTTCCCAAAGCCTTGGGGCCTTCCAAAAGTCCCAAGCTCCATCTAGAACCCTAAGATGCTGGCCCCAGTCATCCCTTCATTAATCTGGTTTCGAGTTTTTAAATGTCTGGATTCACAGCTTATCTATGGGAACAAATAGTTTTCCATCTTCGCTATCCCAGAAAGAAGATTGACTGAAAAAGGTAATTTCGTGTCCCCTCCTGCACAAGCCAGTGGACGAAATCCCAGCCAAACCTGAGGAGAGAGGCATTGTCAGGAGGAAACCCGTTCTGGGGATGGTCCAGCCATCCGTCCATCCGTCCATCAACAGGAATGTAGCGATGACGTGCATTAGCAGCAGTTCTGTCAGCTCAAGGATGCTACAGGGACCCAGAGAGAGCAGGACAGAAGAGGCTGCCAGACCCAAGGCTTGGCACAAAAAGCCAGCTGTCAGCCAGATAACATGCTCTGCCAGCAGCGTGAAACTCAATCAGTAAGTTATTGGGGATTGGTCAGAGAAAAGAGACTCTTTGTCCTGAGTGTGCAGAGCTGCTGATGGCAGAGGGCAGGAGAGGGGCTGTGACTCATGATGCCACAAGTTTCGCTCCAAAAACAGAACTGGGGACATTCTGTGGGGATAGAGCCGATGGCGCAGTAGGAGGTAGAAGGCTGAAGACAGACTGTCACCTCGTCTCTGTGGCCGTACAACCCAGAAAAGACTGTGGAGGCAGCCATCCAACGCAGTGGGAGACTGACAGAGGAATTCGGTTATTTTGAACTCTTGGGTGTTTTGCTTTTCTTGAGCAATTCCCACCCCACCCCCCTTTGGTGATTTATTGGATTCAGGGCCACCTTCTAATATCCTCTGAGCCCAATTTAGACTTTAACACTTAACATATATATGCTCCAGGAGTTAAGGGCTCACTTCCTGCACTAAAGAAGCAGAGATTGAGAAAAATGACCCCTGTGATCCGTAATTTTGATGGACCCAAGTGAAGTTAGCCTGTCACCAGAGGCAAAGGGATAATATTTTTTAAGACGTGGGAATCTTTTCCATGCTGTTGTTCAAGGCAAGACTGTTGTAGCTTCATCTTCTCATAGGGTGTCTACACCTGCTCGTTGCCACCTTGGACTCACAGTGTTTGCTGTCCTTTCCTGACCAACGTTCATCACACATCTGAGGTTTATTCACACCGAACACCAATACCCCAAATGCTCAAGACATTTATGGAGCACCTATTGTACATCATCACGTACAGATATCTACCTGGCTCTGGGGACCAGAAAAAACTAAGACAGAGCAGCTGCCCTGAGAGCTGACAGCCTTGAAGGGAGTCAGGTTGGAAAATAAATTATGATGCACTGTGATAAGCTCACCAAAGATGGAGAAAGAGACACCTCTGAGAAAGGTGTGGGTAGTTCTCTAGGGCAAGGGATGGAGTTTAGGAAATTCTTCCAGGAGAAACAGGCATCTGAGGTAGGTGTTAAAGGAAGCTCAGGCATTTCTCGAGGGGAAAACACAGCAAGGAAGAGGCCATGGAGGTGTGGGAAAGCATGCTGCGCTGCAGGAGCGCTGGAACTTCAGGGGGAGGGGTCAGTAAGAGGAAATGCAACAGATAGACCAGCCCAGGCCAGACGTGAGCATCAGCTGGTTACGAGAGGCTCCTGTAAGTTTCCAGACAAGAAACGTCAGGGTGCTGGACCAAATGCTCACAGAAGTGAAAAGGAGAAGATGGAATTAATGGAACTTGCTGACTGACTAGCTTTGCAGCGTAAGTCAGAAGACAGAGCTGAATGAAGATGAGTCTCAGGATTCAGGTAGACGGTGTTAGAACTCTCAGGAAGATCTACATTTTAATAGGCATCAGATCCATAAGCTAAAGGGAAAAACTGTACTGGAGTGCTTTAGCCAGTAAAGCGTGTGATCCAGTGGACATAAAGAAGCCAAGTTCTTTTTGCTGAAGACATTAGTAAGAAAGACGGGGGAGGGGCGATTAAAAGCAAATTATGTTTCCTAACTATTTTAGGCATGTTAAATATTCTAAATAGTTGTCAGATTTCTAAACCTTGACACTGTGTTATCAAAGAAAGTAAATAACTGACTTCCATTTTCAGCAAGATAATGAATATTATAATGGACATGTCAAAACGCAGAATGAAATGTAGAGAATTTGCTTTTGAATGATGGATAAGCCTGCAGACTTTAGAGCTGAGGAGAGCTGGGACAGCATAAAGTAGAGAGGTGAGTCCACACTGATCCGCTGACCTAGACCCGTGTGTGTGTCTGTGTGTGTGTGTGTGTGTGTGTGTGTATGGGGAGCAAGGAGAAATCAGAATGGCTGGCACCTCTGATAAAGTTGAGACTCAGACAGGGTTATGCTCCCAGGAAAAGGGCTAGGCAGGGGGAAAGATGACTTCTCTGCAAAGACAAACAACAAGGATATTTGTCTTTATCAGCAACATCCTTAGGCACCTGGAAGAAGCAGAACATATCTTCTAGGGAGTCTCCCTTAAGCTGTGCTTCTGCTAGCACTCACAGGTAAAGTGGCCACAGATTTGAACGCGCACACACGCACTTCCAGGTAAACCATCAAGACTGGCTTCAAGAAAAGCAAAAAGTAGAACGAGACCAACCAAGACCTCAGACATGGAGTCATCAGACGTAGATTATAAAATAAGAATGTTCAACATGGGAAAAGAAAGAAAAGAAGAGCATAAAAACAAGAGAAAGGAGCAAGAAATGCCCCAAAACAATAAGCCATAGTTGAAAAAGAACTAAATAGAACTTACAGAAAAAAATTTTTTAAATTTTAACAGTGTTAAAATTTTTTTGAATCTCCACGTAAAAGGAGATGCCCTGGATAGCAAAACCAAACCAAGGTATGCTCATGAACTCCAAAATGCATGCACGTGAAGACAAATCACTGCTGGCCACAAGATCTGTGTGGTACCAATATCCATACAGGGAGAAGGAGACTGACCTGAGAACAGTAGAATCCCCAAATAGCTGTTATTACTAGGGAGCACAGGGGGCCCAATTTGAGAACAGCCCCCGGGTTTCGCCCAATCCAACAGCATGTGAGTGCAAGGGGACCACAGTAAGAAGGATCAAAGGGTCCCAGAGCAGTCTACACTCTATGAATGCTCAAAACTGACTCACCCAAGTGCCTTCCTAGGCTGGAGTCCTACACTGAAGAGAAATTGCTGAGAGTGGGATCCAAACTGATCAAGACAGGCATGACAGAGACAAAAAAGAGGGTGAAGATGAGCGGTTGGCAAATCTCTCCTGTAAAGGACCGGACTGAATACCTTGGGCTGTGAGGACCACACAGTCTCTGTTGGAACTCCTCAGCTGTGCAGTCACAGTGTGAAAGCAGCCACAGAAGGTGTGTAAATGAAGAGATGTGTCTGTGCTCCACTAAAACCTTCCTTACAGACACTGAAATATGAACTTCACAAAATTTTCATGTGTCATAAAACGTTCTTTTTCTTTTTTTTTGGTTTTGTTGCTGTTGTTTCAATGATTTAAAGGTAAAACCATTCTTAACTCACAGGACATACAAAAACTGGTGGTGGGCCAGATTTAGGTTTCCAAGCCCTGGTACCAATCAAAGTAGAGTAAAGGAAAAAACACAAGTTCGGATGCTCAACCTCACTAGTCATCAAGGAAAGGCCAGTCACAACCACAATGAAATATCAACTCACACCTGTTGAAATGGCTTTTATCAAAAAAACAAGAGATAACAAATGTTGGTGAGGATGTGTAGAGAAGGGAATCCTTATACACTGTTGATGGGACTGTAAAATGGCGCAGCTGTTATGGAAAACAGAATAGCAGTTCCTCAAAAACTTAAAAATTGAACACCCGTATGATCCATCAATTCCACTCCTGGGTACCTATCCAAAGGAATTGAAATAAGGGTCTTGAAGACAGGTCTGCACACTAATGTCCATTGCAGCATTATTCACAGCAGCCAAGATATGGGAACAGTCTAAGTGTCCACCAATGGATGAATGGGTAAAGATGTGGTATACACATGCACACGCGCACGGACACACACACACACACACACACACACACAGACACAGGGGAATATTATTCCGCCATGAAAAAGAAGCAAATTCTGCCATTTGTGTCAACATGGATAGACCTTGAGAGCATTATGTTAAGTGAAATATGTCAGAGAATGATAAATACTGTATGATACCATTTATATGTGGAATCTAAAAAAAGTGATCCTTGTAGAAACAGAAGAGTAGAATGATGGTTACCAGGGCCTGGGTGTGGGAGAATTGGGGTGGTGTTGTTTAAAGGTACAAACTTGCAATTAGAAGATGAATCAGCTCTGGAGATCTAAGGCACAGCCTAGTGATTATAGTCAACAGTACTATCTTACAAACTTCAAAGTTGCTAAGAGACTATATTTTAGTTGTTCTCACTACCCAAAGTAAATGATAATTACGTGATGTGATAGAGATGTTGGCTAACACTCTAGTGGTGATCATATTGCAATATATAAATGTATCAAATCAGCACATGTACACCTTAAAGTTACACAATGTTATATATCAATTATACCTCAATAAAAAAATACATTTAAAAAGAAAAAAAAGCTCAGAAAGTGAGCTACCTTATGGTTGAACACTACCAAAAACAGCAGAAGAGTGTTGTGAAGTTAGAAAAGCCACGCTAAACTGTGCTTTATTCTAAAAGTTCAGGCAAACTAACGTCACATAAAAATAAGCAACAGAAAATTATGAGGGTCAAATCCCATACAAAGTTATTATAAGAAAAAAGAGAAAAAGGAGTAGAATGATGTTGTACAGACAGTAAAAGCATGAACGAAGACATAGCCCCAAAACAAATCCAAAACTATTCCTAAACAGGCTAAATGACTTCAGGAAAATTATGTAAGACATCAAATAACATATACATGAGAATTAGAAAAACTCGTCAATGAGGCAACAGAATTCAGGAAAGTATAGAAATAAAAGAAAAATTTCAGAAGCAAAGACTAAGCTAGAATGAACACAATAACAAACACAAAATGTAATTCTTAAGAGATATAGAAAGTGAAAATGGTAAAAGTTTTAAAAATCAAAAAGAAATGAAGAAATATTTTAAAAGATATCAGAGAAAGTGACAAATATTAAACATAGGCAAAGGACATTGACATAGGAGTTCCTGAAGAAGAGACCAAATCAAAGGAAAGAAAAAGCCCTGAGCTAGTACTAAAGACTACAGTCCAAGAACCTTTCCTTTAAAAAAAAAAAGGTTTGAAGCTATATCTTGAAAAAGTGTACCATATACCTGACAATATTGATGCAGAATGGTAAAAGTACTAAACTTTAAAGAAAAAAAATTCATTCGACATCTAAAGAAAAAAAAGGAACATATGACTAACAAGGGAAAAAATTAGATTATGATCAAAGTTTATGACTACATGCTTTATGAAAGGAAAATGAAATAATAGATTTAAGATACTCAAGGAAGAAACATATGAGATAAGAATTTTATATCCAGAAAAATTGACTTTTAAGTACAAAAGTCACAAACTTATCAACATGTCAGAACTCATAAAATATTATTCCCATGAACCTTTCCTGAGGAATCAAGCTTCAGGTGACCAAAATAACTAAAGAGATATTGACTTGGGGCTGGCCCCGTGGCCAAGTGGTTAAGTTCGCGCGCTCTGCTGCAGGTGGCCCAGTGTTTCGTTAGTTCGAATCCTGGGCGCGGACATGGCACTGCTCATCAGACCACGCTGAGGCAGCGTCCCACATGCCACAACTAGAAGAACCCACAACGAAGAATGCACAACTATGTACCGGGGGCTTTGGGGAGAAAAAGGAAAAAATAAAATCTTTAAAAAAAAAAAAAAAAGAGATATTGACTTAAGCACTGGTGGAGAAATATATATATATATATATATACACACACACATACACGCATATATCACATATGAATGAGTGTTGAGAGAGACAGTATGTGATGGCAATAGGCTCTGACAATGTGGATAAAGGACAGTTATTTCAAAAATGATGGGAAGAGAAAAATGGAGGGAGAATTAGAGAACATCTGAAAAAAATGTAATGTTTTTGGAATCATATTGATGGTGGTATTGGTAGTGCTATTCTGAGACTGCTGTGTGTGTTATATGGCATAAAACCAATGAGTTTTTATGGGATATTCTAATTCTAGCATCTCCTGTGTCTCTGAGAATTATGTTCTCAAGTATAGAAGAAAGAAGATACAGATGTAATTAAGAGGTTAAGCTCTATAGGATCTAATTCGAACTGAACTCATGAAGTATTTTACTTTTAATATATGTATACAGTTCTTAATTCTGCCCACTAAACATCCCTTTGGGCCAAAACTGTGGTCTTGAAATACCATTTCTTACAGAAAGAAATCAAGGCTTCTTGGAGGAATGGTTGATTTCATGGCTGCAAAAAGAAAAGTATGAGATGAGTCTGGAGCATCTTGTTACACCAAATAGGAAGGAAGCTGTCAAAGACCATTAAAATGATGGTGAAAGAACCTAGGAACCCACTGCAAGGGGTTCTCACTAGACACAATGAGACACTTTGAGCTCTAAAAATAATTGCAATTGACTGAAAACCCTCAAAGATGTTTAAATCCGTAAGTTCTTAAGGCTATTGAAATTGACAGGAATGAAAAGGAACCAATCCATTACCCCGAAAACCAGTAAATCAATGGAAGCGATCAAGCATTTATCTTGCCTCTCCTTGGTAAACTATACCACTTGGTAAGCAAATAGTAGATGAGAGAAAGTGTATCTTTATAAAATTATTCCAAATAATAGGTGAAAAAGAAATCATAGATTTAGAAGATTGCCCTTTGTAATCCATGAATGAAAATAGACATTAAAAATCAATGACTCCTAAGATTACAAAATAGAGAGCCAACCAACCATTATATCTTCCAACAGACTTGGCAAAGAGGTTGAGTTTGAGTGTGACCCAGTCAGTGGAGCCAGCTGGCAATTTTCAGGAAATGCAGGTGACAGAGGTACATGCTGAATTGCTCCATGAATAGACAATCACCAAAATCCACGTCGGGGGAAGTCGTATACATCAAATGGCTCGGGATTCAAAAGATGAATTGGAGAAATTGTAAGGGAGTGAAGAGTGTAGAGGAGGAACATAGATTTTTAAAAGGCTTAAAAGATATATCAAAAAATTTAAATGTCCAAAGGTAAGAAAATATATTTAATGGAAGTGTAATCTACAAATCAAACACAGCTTAAGAGAGAATTAGTGGGGCCAGCCCTGTGGCCAAGTGGTTCAGTTTGCATGCTCAGCTTCGGTGGCCCAGGGTTTCCCAAGTTCGGATCGTGGGTGCAGACCTAGCATGACACATCAAGCATGCTGAGGCAGCGTCCCACACGGCAGAGCCAGAAGGACCTGCAACTAGAATATACAACTGTGTACTGGGGGGCTTTGGGGAGAAGAAGAAGAAAAAGAAAAGAAGATTGGAAATAGATGTTAGGTCAGGTGCCAATCTTTAGAAAAAGAGAGAATTAGTAAACTGGAAAATACATCCAAAGAAATTGCTCAGAATGCATCACAAAAGAACAAATAGAAAATATGAAAGTTAAGAAAAAATAAAATGAAAAGTCCAATGTACATCCATTTCAAGTTTCAGAACAAAATGGTAGAATGATTGGAGGACAGATCTATTCAAAGAATATTTAACAGACTACTTAATAAATAATGGCCAAGAATTTTCCAGAATTGAGGAAGGGCAATAATATACAAAGCAAAATAAATAAAAATAAATTCATGCATAGCTACCTCTTAGTCATGCTATATACCATCAAAGACAAAGAGACGATTATAAAAGCAACCAGATTATCTATAAAACACTGTCAATTAGACTGACAGCAGTCTTCTTTTTTTCTTTTTTTTAAAGATTTTATTTTTTTCCTTTTTCTCCCCAAAGCCCCCCGGTACATAGTTGTGTATTTTTAGTTGTGGGTCCTTCTAGTTGTGGCATGTGGGATGCCGCCTCAGCGTGGCTTGATGAGTGGTGCCATGTCCGCGCCCAGGATTTGAACTGATGAAACACTGGGCCACCTGCAGTGGAGTGCGCAAACTTAACCACTCGGCCACAGGGCCGGCCCAAACAGCAGTCTTCTTAACAGCAAAAATGGAAACCAGAAGAAAGTAGAGTATCTTCAATGTGCAAGATGAACTATAGACCTGGAATTACAAGGCTCGTGAAATTAACTCCCCAAAATAAGGTGAAATAAAGACACTCTCAGACAGACAGAAATTCAGAATGTTTACTACCCAAAAATTCAGTAAAGTCACATCTAAAGGATGCACCTCAGTAAGAATGAGATGATTCCAGAAGGAAAGTCTGAATGAAAGAAGACTTGGTAAGTAAGCAAAATGGTAAACATACGGATAAATTTAAATACCTATTAATAATAATCGTGACATAATCTGTGATTACGACCACTAAAAACCAAGATTGATTCAAAATATAATAGCCCAGTGGTACATAAGCTGGGAGCAGGGCCAATGAAGCAAAAGCATCCTAAAATCTTTGTATTATTCAGGAGGATGCTAAAATAGTCAGCAACTTTAGATTGTTAGGAATGTGTAAAAAATTTCAAAGGTAACTTCTAAAAGAACAGAAATATGCTTAAATCTTCTAGATCTGTGAAGAAAAAGAAATGAATGCAAAAGCCAATGAAAAGCTAAAGCTGGAAACTGAATTGAGCAGAGCAAGTTTAGAATCAGGAAGCCAAGAAGCCTGTTGAGATTTTCCATGGGAGCTCAGGATAGTATCAGACTATTGAGGAAAAGCAAGGGGCCGCCATTTTGATAGGCTTGGATGAAAAGGAAGTGGAAGGAATGAGTCCTTGTGTTTTCCTCCTTGGAGCTATACTTTGTGAACATTTGATGCATCCCCTAGTTATTCAAATACTTGTAAAATCCACACCCAACTTAAAAGCTTCAGGAGTAGTTCTGGCAGGAAAAATGGACTTTATTCAGATGGCTACATCCTTCTCTCAGTGCAGTCTCCTCAGAAGAGCAGCTGTGTCTCCCTCCCCTCAAAACTCAGCTGCCCCTGGCTGCCTGAGCAATGTCGGTGTGAGGACCTGATGGCCCCGCATGGCAGGGCCCCTGTGTTGGGGAACAGGGGCTCCTGGCGTGGCCCAGCTCCGGTATTCACTTTGGACAACCTGAGAAGACTGCTCAGATCTTGTAAGAGTGACCAAACGCATTTTGTATTGGAATTCAACAGAGGTGATGCCAGAAACCCTCCCTCCCAGGTGGTAGCACAGGGCTCCCCTCAGCTCTCACCATCGACTGTTCCAAAAGGGAAACTTTCCCTAACTGTTTCTTCCCATCCGTCAAGCAGATCCCTTTGTATCTTTTTAAAAATGTTTCAGTTTCTTTGGTTTTGCATGGTAACTTTGGCAATGTTTTCAACTCCTCGAACAGTGACTTTTCCCAAGAGTTCTTATTTCTTTGGTTCTAGAGAGCAACCACAGAACACTGCTATAAATCTTGGAGTCTTTCTGACCAGCTGGATGCTGTCGTTGTTGACAGACAGCACCTCTGGACGCCTTCTAGAAGTGAAAGTAATTCAGAAGAAGTCACTTACATCCGCATCTTACAACGCCAGCAGTCCCTAAATTAGCGTGTTAGCTCAGTTTGTGAGCCACGTGTTTGGAATTCTACAGAAACTTCTCTTAGCTGGTACTTGCTTCCTGGTCTGACCATTCTATAACTATTATCCACAGCATAATCAAAGTGTTATATGTTTGACATAAATAGAAGATATTGCTGTAGGTTATCCATTTTTATTAAACCTCTTTCAATGAAGACATAGCCCACAGGGCCCTGGACAGCTGACTTAGTCTTAAGCTCTGTTTCCTCAATATTTTTTTGCCAGGCCATTTGGGCTTTTTGTCCTAAACTGACCACTGGCCCAAGGGGTGGGTGTGGGAATAGAGAACCTACTCCAAAGACATGGACACTGTCCCCGCTGGGGAGGAGGTCTGTGGTCTCCACCCAAGGAAGGGCGCTTATCTCTGGAGCTCTGTCCCACCCTTGTAAAGGAGTGGGAAAAGGAAGAGGACGAGGGCAAGGGGAGCCCCATTGGCCTGCTGGGCGGCCAGCCAGCAAGCAGACAAAGACAGCCATACTGGGCCAGGGCCCTCACTTCCTGGAGCAGGAAGGAGGAAAGTCAGTTCCCACAGGACAACTCGTAGAACCTCCAAGGATCTAAAGATGGGGAGCAACCAACCATTTCACTCAGCCCACTTCCTCTTGCCTCAATTTTAGCTTAAACACTTCCTATGTCAGGGAAGCTCCTATTTGGGGGACCACTGGGATGACACAGCTTGAGATTAAGACTTGGGGGCATTAAGAAATGGAGTCAGGCCACAGTGGCTGTGGGAAGAGGGGAAAGCAGAGGAAACACGTGCGGGGAGGGATCTGCAGCCGTGTGAGGAGGAAAGTGTTATGGGGATAGGGGGCCCCCAGTGTGTGGATAATAGGTATAGAATGGTCAGACCAGGAGCAGGCCGTGGAGGACAAGGCTGAGGTCGGCTAGAGAAAGGGGTGGACCTTGGGATCCCACGTCTACAGCTTCCAGGACGTCTTCACAGTGCTCTTCAGGCTGGAGTGTGGGTCCCCAGAGTCTCTTTCTGCCCCTCCATGCCCTTCCCGGAGGTATGAGGCTCATCAGCAACTGAATTGTGCCCAGGCCGAGGATTCCAAGGAAGGGCGCAGCTCTAACTGGGGAAAGGTTGCCAGCAAAAGCACGATGCCCTCCATGGAAGCAAAGTTTGCCAGGACAACCTCTGCTGGGACATCCTCTCCCACAGCTGGGCCTCTGAGGCTAATGGAAGCTTCCCTGAGGGGTACTATTGATGCAGGCCTGGGAAGGGCAGTGTGGGGACTGTTGTTCCAGAGCCTCTGCGAGGCCGCAGTGCTGGGGCAACCATGGACCATGTCCTATTCTCTGCATATCTATTTCTGCATGCAGTGGAGGCATTGAAGAGCATTTGTTTAGTAATTTTCATCCAGTTTGCCAATGCCCAGGATGCCTAAAATAGTGGTGAGAAGCTCCATGTCAGCTCAGAGAAACATTCACTGCATTCTTTCTTTTCAAGGTTTAAGCTAACAAAAGACAGTCATAGTGTAAGCATCTGTGTGTTTTCATATACAGTGTTCTCAGTCCTGCATCCTAGCTTTATACAAGCATTTGTCAGAGAAACAGGGAAATCCTTTGTGCCGGGGGCACTGGAAGGCACCCTACAGACAAAATGAGGAGGAGCCCGATTGAAGATGCAAGAGAAGCCTCTGTTCTCCTCTTTCCCTCATATGGAAAGGTTTGGATCAAGAAGACTGGAACAATTTGGAGGGAAAATAAGCCAAATGGAGAGCATTGGCCCTCTCACCTTACTGGCAGCCTTCAGCACGTACTTTACCCAGTGACACTGCCTATAAAGAGGCACTCAAACTCAGCATCCTTTTCCAGTCACACTTCATGTCCCCTTGTTAGCCTCCTCCTGCCACAATTCCTGGGTAGCCCTATAGGATTCTGTGGAGTCTAAAGTTGCCACTCTACTCAGGTCAGCCCATAATGCGCAGACTTCTATTCCCAAATCAGAACTTGCGTTCCTTGACCATCTTCATCAATGACCTGAGTAAAGTAATTCACAGCAAGGTTAAAAAGTCATCTGCTTTTTAAGAGACTAACAACACAGATGGCTGGGACTAATACCGTAGAACATTATGTGAGAAATGTCTGCCACTGAGGGTTAAGCCACTTTCTGAGGTCACCCACTTCTAAGTGGTGGAACGGAGATTCAAATTCCATCAGTCTGATCCCAAAATCTCTGTTCTTTCCAACTAAGATTCCAGAAGACCAAATACGTGACAGAGCTCTTTCCTTGAGGATGGGAAGGCTCTTTATTGATCAGTCACTTTGAGTTCCTAGGGCCTTGCCTCCCGCTCCCCATCCTCCCCAGTGAAATAAACGCCTGGCATTCATCTTGCAGCCACATTTGACTCCCTCGTACCCCAGGGAAATCTCTGTAACAGAGGAATTTCTGCAGGAGGAAACGTGGGTTGTCACAGAGATGCACAACTGCAAATCAAGAATGTGCCAGCCCTGCGTGGTCGCTGCAGTGAGGCTGGCACGCAATTTCCTCCTTGGAGCACCTACTCGAGATGGCTTGCCAGCAGGTACCAATTAAGCCATGGTAACTAATAACAGCTTCTGAAGGAAAAGGGAATATGAGAGGATTTAAATCAATACAATACATTTAATTGTTACCATGTAAATGTTTTCAAGCCAAAATGCTAATTTTGAGCTGACTTAGAATTAACGAATAATATAATGCTACCTCTTCCAAACAAGATAAGTTATCCCGTGGGGATAAAAATAACAAGTATAATGGCTGCACACTTCTCTTGAAATGGAAGAAATTCTCAAAGTCATGAGTATAGACCAAAATAAAATCATAGAAAAATTAAAATCATATAAAGAATTAAATATCCCATCTAAATTGAATTATATTAATACAGTAAAACTAAGCTGTGTGGATTTGGTGAGGAAAGTGGAGTTTAGAATCTTACTTAGGTTCACAGTTGGAACTCTACAGCCTACTAAGAAATATGTCACCTTATTTACTGCTTTCAAATTTAATAAGTCTTCAGCTAACCATGATATTCAGAGAAAGAAATGTCATAGTTCTCTGAATTCCCTAGTCAATACAGTTAATGAGAAACCCTTTTTGAGTTCAAGCCCTCTTCTTGAAAGTCTTTCAAAAATTTTTCTGTTTTCTTGTCCTACTAAGTACAATGGGCTCACCAAAGACTATTCCAGAATCTCAGAGTTATGGTACCATTCTGTACCTGGCGAATGTCTAAGAGATTGGGCTGAATTTGTAACAACCCTGGAAAACAGCCTGTTGCTTTTCTGATAAGTCTTTGAGAGAAATTCATTGAGATGTGAGGAAACACTTCCAAGTAAAAAAAGTGGGAAGTAAAGCCAAGGGATCTATTTGCAGTTTCGTTGAGTACTGTCTCAATAAATAAAACTCTCCCCCAGTTACCTAGTTTGATCAAACACACCCTCAGCACCTATTTACATGGAAATTTCAAAAAATAGACACAATCCTTGCATCTGAGATCATAGGCTAAGAGAAATAAATAGCTATAAGTGAATCTATCACATCGAAGTGTATTTACAGTACAGTGGGGATGGGAATTAAAGTGGCTGAGGGATGAAGAGGAAAGGAGGAGGGAGAGTGACAGGGAAGATGGCACTTAATCAGCCTTGGAAAACATGTAAGAGATTTCTGGACAGAGGGAAGATGGTGGAAAGGGCATTCTGGAAGAAGGAAACAGCACTGATGAAGGCATATAGAGGTCACTATACGGCATTTATAGGAAGTAGTAATTTATCTGTCTATGTAGCCTAGAGTGCAGGGTTCTATTTAGACTAGAGAGCGTAGTTCTGTCTATGTAGATGAGAGTGCATTGTTCTATCTATGTAGAGAGTGTATGGTTCTGCCTATGTAGATTAGAATGCATGTTTCCGTCTATGTAGATAAGCGTATGTAGTTCCATCTATGTAGACTAGAGTGTGTGGTTCCGTCTATGTAGACTAGAGTGCTTGCTTCTATTTAGGTGAGAATGCATGGTTCCGTCCATGTAGATGAAAGTGTATGGTTCCATCTATGTAGACTAGAGTGCATGGTTCCTTCTATATAGACTAGAGTGTATGGTTCCATCCATGTAGACTAGAGTGCATGGTTTCATCCATGTAGACTACAGTGTATGGTTTGAGACACAGAGAGGATGATTATGATGCCAGAAATGGAGACTAGAATGAGTTAGTGAAAGGCTGGATGTTTCACGCTAATACAGTTTGTCTTAATTTAGTAAGCACTGGAAAGCTGCCGGAAGTTTTTAAGCAGGAAAATGGGGTGATCAAATTTGTGTCTGGGGAAGGTCATCCAGCTAGGAGGGTGGCGGACAGCTTGGGTGGGGCGAGACTGGAGGCAAAGAGACCTGTGAGGTTATCACAGGAAGCTGCTGAAAGATTATGAGTCTGAGCTAGAGCAGCGATGCCGAGGATGGAGAGGAAGGGAGATTTGAGAGTCTATTTGAAGCAGGATCAATAGGACCTGTTGATTGCCTGATTTGGATGATAGAAATTTTAAGTGGATAGAGGGATAGTTTACTTCAAGAAAACAGGGAGGATGGAAGGATAAGGAGGCTTAGAAAATGAACATGAATCTGAACACGCACTAGGTAAATCTGAGGAACCTGTAGGATTTCCAAATGAAAATCTCTGAGAACCAGTAGGATGGATCCTAGCATGACTGAATCCCAAAAAGAACATCTTAATCCATGCAAGTTTTAATGACTAGACAATACTAAATAACACAAATATTCATCAGTAAATATGCAGTCTGCAAATAGACACTGAAAGATCACAAAACCCATTTCCCACGACCAACTGAGAAGTCTGAAGAGTGTGCTGTGCTATGTTTGTAATTCAGGCCTCAGTTTCCCCATTATCTCAGGGCTCCCCTGAATCTAAATTCACCACAGCAGAACCCCATGAGACAACCACCATTGCTGGCTCCAATAGATACCACAGTGGAGGCTCAAACTTGTTGATTCCTCAACAAGGAATCCTTTCTGAGTCTATGAAAAATACAGTGGATGTCATCTTTCTCTCTTTCCCTATTCTCAAGTGCTGACCGTGTTTATTTCCCCAGGCAATTCTTCAGGGCGTCCAGCTGCACAGCCTGCAACCATGTTCCTTTCTATGACACACGCCTGAACACAGGAAGATTCCATGTGCCTTGCAAATCATCCCACTGTACGAGCTGAGAGTTCAATGCCAAATCTATACCAGACTCCCACCATCAGTACCAATGACCGTGTAGCTGTACCGAGTTGCTTGTTGGCTCAAAAATTAGCTGCTTTCTTATCTGAGCACATGAAAGAGTTTTATCACAAAGATGTAAGTGCCATGTATAATCAAATTTCTCATAAAATTGGAAGCACAGTTTTGTGATTGCTTTGGTTGTACTGTCAAATCACTTCGGTCTGAGGTGCAGTAAGCAGCATGATTCCTTTGAAGATCTGACAAAGCAGCCGCTGGGGCAGAACACATGAAAAGTCAATCCAGGGTGAAACGAGATTTGTTGGGAGATTGACTACGGAGGATGCCAAGGACAGAAGGTAGACGGTGGAATCATTTGCTTTCTTCTCACGATTCTAGTGCAGTGGATTTCAACCCTGGCTGTGGATTGGAGTCACCTGAGGAGATTATTTTTCACCCCCAAAAATGCTGTGCCTGGGCTCTAGTTCCAGAGATTCAGGAGGGCCCCCCATGTGCGCTTTAAAGGATTCGTTCTTCTGGGTCTTTCACCATCCATGATGTGTGAAAATTACCGACCTTTCGGAAGAAGATGAGAACGACCATGTGTTCATTCATTTAGCCGACGTGAATACCCAGAGTGTATCAGGATGGGGGGAGTGGGGACCTATACAACATGATGTGCTCTCTGGGGAATCGACCAGTATATTTCAGAGAGAAACTCATACTCCCCAAGATTTCTCTGGGTGTTTCTGAAGCTGCCACGGGGATCAGGTCTTAGTTCATGCGACTTAAGTCATCGGGAACGTTAACCCGGCGTTCGGTCCATCCTGCAGCACCAGCTCTGCTTACCAAAAGTGGCCCGCTAGGCACTCGCATTCCACGCCAGTGAGCCAGGCTTCTTACCCGTTACCGAATTAGCCCACTTTCCCTCCCCATCAAAAAAATTTACTAAATCTACACAAAGACACTAGTCAGCCAGTGAAAGGCGAGGTGGGAGGTACACATCCCCAACCCTGGGCAGCTCAGAGACCAAGGAGTCTCCACAGTATGTTAGGGGGAGCCCACAACAGTGTCAGGAGGGACAAACACTAAACATGAGTGGTCTGTCTTTCACTCCCTTGGTTCTGTCATGGTAAATCAAGAATGGGGATGTGGGGACCTTGGCTGGCAGACCTTTGTAGCTGGGAACTGTGACACCCAGGCCATCACCAGTGAGCACAGCTGGGATCCAGGAAGAAAGGGAAGCAGTTCTTGGACCTCAGCTCCCAGGACCCCGGATCCTGCCCTGACTGCCTGGAGCCTGCCTCCACCACACCTTCACTTCCAGTTCCTGCCCTTGGCAATCTGGACTCAGCCACCGTTGCTGAGAACCATCCCCAGACCAGCCCTGCAGAAGTGCATCCTGCCTCTCCTGACAGCCCGAGGCAAAGTCAAGCAGACGGGAGTGGTTGAGACTCAAGGACAAGGGACAGGGAGGTAGAGTCGTATTCCACATTGTCATCATCAAAGCTCCATCTACTGAGGGGCTGCACTGTGACACCTCTGGGCTAAGGGCTCTATGTCCATATCTCAGTCAAATATGGAAAACAGGACTTAGGTTCCACCTCCAGGAAGGCCAGGCCATGTGGGCGCTGCTGGTTCTGCAAAGGTCTCAGGCCTCTTCGGGCCCTTAAGAGCCCACGGCTTCAGAGTAAGAGCAGGCACCTCTTCATTAACCAGCTTGGACTCCCTGACAATGTTCTTAGACTTGGACGGGGGGAGGGGAGGGTTGTAGATGTCACCTACAGGCCTGGGGACTGGTTGTCAGTGGGATGATCGAGTGGTCCTCGGAGTTTAGTCCAGTCCAGGATGGGGCTGGAGGGGAGGGGATGGAGCCATTAGAGCCAGAGGACTTTAGAGATTATCTGGCCCAATCCTTCGTTTCAGACCAGAGGAAACAGAGACTAAGAGAGGTTAAACGATTGTCCAGAATCGCTCAAAATGATGATGGCAGAAATAGGGTGAGGACTCCAGGGCCTTAACTTGTCCCGGTTCCCTCTGGTGAATGCAGCACATGTGGTTTCCAAGGAAGTCCTCAGGCCTCAACAAGAGAAAACGAGGTCGTTGAGATGAGGCGCTGGTGGTGCATGCAGACAAGCCACAATGGCCACAGGAAATGAGTACTCAAGTCGGGCCACAACAGGAACAAATAGAAGGGACAATGGCGTCAGAGGTGGCGTAAGGCAGCATGTGATTAAGTGACGGATGCATGGCCTCAGCAACTAGCACTTTGGGAATTGCAAAGACGAGATCACTGGCATGGGTGGATGGGAAAGAGTTACAAGGTGAGTTGTATGCTGCAGCTGAAAAGGCATGAACATGTCAGGTCCATGTGGGAGGTTAGGTCTGTTCTCAGGTGATCCTAGGAGATGCTGCCCAGGCAGCAGAATGGAATTTAATAAAAAATGGGAATGGTAGATGAAGTGCTTCAGTGCATTTTGCATGCACAATTGCATTTCGGTGGCCTGATTTTTCTGCCTAAGCTGATTGACACAAAAGCATATTGGGTTCTACAACTTCTGCTTGTAGATTTGTACTAGTGATCACTAATAACTTCTAGTTAGGTGGGGTTTTGTGTGAGGCGTATGCAGAAAAACTTGAGGCAGCAACATGATTTTGTTGTTTCCTCACCACTGTATTCATCCATCCTTAATTATCTCTAGATTCTTATACACAGCCAAAGGTCACATTATGAATGAGGCAAAATTCTCCCTTCGATTGGAAGAAGTTCATTCTTAACACTTTAACACCTCAACAAGGCCAACTGATTCTGCTTCTGAAAACTCGCAGCCTGATCCCTTCCTCCCGGCTCAGGGCCACTGCCCCAGCCAAAACTCTCAAGAGCCCTGAACATTCTATTGCAATAACCTCCTAATTGGTCTTTTTCCTCCAGAAAAACATTAAGAAACTAACGCAGTCAAGTTCCTAAGGAACCATAGAGCAAACAGTCTATGTGGCAGAAGTGCAAATCTTGTGGCGCATACCTAAGGCTGGAGGAGTCGGGGGAAGTTTTCAGAAGTTGGTATTCCTCAGAGGAATGTTTCAAATCTGCTCTTTGAAGCTTGGTAATTTTACCTGGCTTCTTTTTATTCAGATTAATCAACCGGTGTTGGAAATTCATTCGCTAGCCCAGCTACAAAGTTTTGTAAGCACACCCTCCTTCCCATTTGTCATTAAATAGCCCACATCCTATAGACAAAATCCAATTTGCAGTTAACTTGAAAACGTAAGAAAACCAAGTAAGAACCACTTAATCAGGGAAAACGTTGCTCTTTTAGATTTAAACATTTTTTTCCCTCTTAACCAAGATGTATTTATTGTCATTTCCAGAATTACTCTTTTAAGTATCTGGTTATCATAACCACAAAAAGACAGCCTATTAGTTTCAACTGCTGGATAAAAGCATGCCACATTTTCAAGATTTCTGGTCTCACCCTTTTAACCCAAAGAATAACTATAAATAGATGGTAAAGTCTGGGATTTCCACAGCTAAGTGCTGCTATAAATAGTTTGAAACATTTTCCCACTTCATGCTTTCTAAAAGAACATTCCCCACTTCCTCTCTTGGATAACCTCTGGGAATAAAGTGAAATCACATTCAGAATTTTATTGAGAGAGTTTAACGAAACTCTTAATGAACCTATTAGCGACTCTGAACATTCCTCAGTTACCCAAAGAACTGAAAATAAAATGATTTCCCAAATTAATTTAAATAGATCTTTCTGAGATATGTATTTTTAAATTAAGCTTTTATACGTCTTCAGCCATGCTCCTTCATCACTGGGAATTTTCTTTTCAAAAACAAAATTAAGCCACAACCTGGACAGTTCACCTAACAACTATTTAACTTAGGTAAAGTTTATCTCTAATTTTCTTGAGAACTTAGCTAGGTTGGGAACTCTGGTGGCTACAAAATGAAAGAAAGATATTTCTTTCAACTTTCCTCACAATTGACATCCAGAAAAAGAGATGAGAGTCCACTTCAGTGGTCAGGTCTCCAGACTGTTTGTCTTCTTTCTTCAAGGATATTCATGAGACACCCTGCAGAACACACAAAGATTCTAAATTCTTTGTAAAATCTCTGCCACTAAGTGCTTTCCCATGGTGCATGCCTGTGGCAGTCAGAACGAAGCCAGAGCAGTACAGAATTGCCTCATCTCTCTAGAGAGAGATGCTTGCATTCTAGCAACCTCTGCTGGTGGTTGTCTTTGACGGGAAGAAAGGAAAATTAGCTAGTCTTCGAAATGGCAGGGAAATTAAGCAAAGAAAGAACAGCAATGAAAACAGGTAATGTTAGTAAAACTTATATCCCTGTTTTATATTTTGGTTAAAAAAAAGGAGGGGCGGATAATGGGAGGCTATAAAAGATTTTTTTAAAAAATTACAGATTTATAAAAATTAATAGACAATTTTTAGCAGTTTCAGATTTACAGAAAATATTGAGCAAAAAGTACAGAGTTCCCATATAGCCCCTCACAGCTTCCCCATTTTCCCTATTTGTAACATCTTGCATTAGTGTAGTACCTTTGTTACAGTTGATGAGCCAGTATTGATACATTATTGTTAACTGAAGTCCATAGTTTACATTAGGGTTCACTTTCTGTGTTGTACATTGTTTGGATTTGGCAGATGTATAACGACGTGTACCCATCAGTATAGTGTCATACAGAATAGTTTCACTGCCCTAAAAATCCTCTGTGCTTCACCTATTCATCCCTTCCTCCCCGTTCACCCCTGACAACCACCGACCTTTTACTGTCTTCATAGTTTTGCCTTTTCCAGAATGTCATAGAGTTGGAATCATACAGTATGTAGCCTTTTCAGATTGGTTTCTTTCACTTAGTAATATGCATTTAAAATTCTTCCCCGTCTTTTTGTGGCTTGATAGCTCATTTTTTAGCACTGAGTAATATTCCATTGTCTGGATGTACCACAGTTTATTTATCCATCCACCTACTGAAGGGCATCTTGGCTGCTTCCAAGTTTCAGTGATTATGAGTAAAGTTTCTATAAACATTCACATGCAGGTTTTTGAGTGGACATGTTTTCAGCCCCTTTGAGTAAACACCAAGGAGCATGATTGCTAGGTCACAAGGTAAGGGTATGTTTAGTTTTGTAAGAAACTGCCAAACTCTTCCAAAGTGGCTGTACCATTTTGCATTCCCACGAGCAATGAATGAAAGTTCCTGGTGCTCCACATCCTCTCCAGCATTTGATGTGGTCAGTATTCTGGATTTTGGCCACTCTAATAGGAATGTAGTGGTATCTCCTTGTTTGAATTTGCATTTCCCCGATGACATATGATATGCAGCATCTTTTCCAAAGCATATTTGCCATCTGTATATCTTCTTTGATGAAGCGTCTCTTAAGGTCTTTGGCCCATTTTATAACCAGGTTGTTTGTTTTCTTACTGTTGAGTTTTAAGAGTTCTTTGTCTATTTTGGATATGTGTCTTCTGCAAATATTTTCTCTAAGTCTGTGGCTAGTCTTCTAATTGTCTTGAATTGTCTTTTGCAAAGCAGAAGTTTTTAATTTTAATGAAGTTCAGTTTATCCATTATTTCTTTCATGGATGTCTTTGGTGCTGTATCACAAGACGTCATCATACCTAAGGTTTTCTAGGATTTCTCCTATTTTTTCTTGTAGGAGTTTTATAGTTTTGCATTTTACATTTAGGTTTGTGATCTATCTTGAGATAATTTTTGTGAAGGGTATAAGTTCTGTGTCTAGGTTCTTTTTTTGTAAGTGGATGTCCAGTTGTTCTAGCACCATTTTTTCAGCTTTATTGAGATGTAATTGACAAATAAGATTGTGTAAGTTTAAGGTGTACAGTGTGGTGATTTTATGTATGTATATATTCAGCATGATTTGTTGAAGAGACTGTCTTTGCTCCATTGTATTATCTTTGCACCGTTGACTATAAAGATCAGTTGACTATATTTATGGGGTCTATTTCTGGGCTCTTTATTATGTTCCATTGACATATTTGTCTCTTCTTTTGCCAGTACCACACTGTCCTGATTACTATGGCTTTATAGGAAGTCTTCAAATTGAGTAGCATCAGTGCTCCAACTTTGTTCTTCTCCAATATTGTGTTGGCTCTTGTGCTTCTCCATATAAACTTTAGAATCAGTTTCAATGTCCATGAAATAATTTGCTAGGATTTTAGCTGAGATTGCATGGAACCTATATATAGATCAAGTTGAGAAGAACTAACATCTTAACAATATTGAGTCTTCCTGTCCATGAACATGAAATATCTCTCCACTTGTTTAGTTCTTTGATTTTGTTCAGAGTTTTGTAGTTTTCCTCATGTAGATCTTGTATATGTTTTATTAAATTTATACATAAGTATTTCATTTTTGAGGAGTGCTAATGTATATAGTGTTGTGTTTTTAGTTTCAAATTTTACTTGTTCGTTGTTAGTTTATAGGAAAGCAATTGACTTGTATATCAATCTTATATTCTGCAGCCTTGCTGTAATTGCTTATTAGTTCCAGGAGTTTTGGGGCAATTGTTTTTGATTTCCTACATAGATGGTCATGTTATCTGTAAACAAAGACAGTTTTATATCTTCCTTCCTAGTCTGTATACCTTTTATTTCCGTTTCTTGCCTTATTGCATTAGCAAGGACTTCCAGCATGATGTGGAAAAGGAATGGTGAGAAGAGACATCTTGCCTTGTTCCTGATGTTAAGTGGGAAAGCTTCTAGTTTCTTACCATTAAGCATGAGCATGATCTTAGCCGTAGGCATTCTTATAGACAGTCTTTATCACGTTGAGGAAGTCTCCCTTTATTCCTAGTTTACTAAGAGTTTTTATCATGAGTGGGGGTTGGGTTTTATCAAATGCTTTTTCTACATCTAATGATATGGTCATGTGACTTTTCTTTTTTAGTCTATTGATGTGATAGGTTACATTAATTGATTTTGAACACTGAACCAGTCTTACACACCTGGGATAAATGCCACTTGGTCATGGTTAATAATTCTGTTTCTACTTTTTTGGATTAGATATGCTAATATTTTGTTGAGGATTTTTGCATCTATGTTCGTAGGAGACACCGGTCTGTAGTTTTCTTGTAATGTCTTCGTCTGATTTTGGTATTAGAGTAGTGATGGCCTCATAGAATGAGGAAGTATTTCTTTTGCTTCTATCCTCTGAAACAGATTGTAGAGAATTGGTATAATTTCTTCCTTAAATATTTGATACAATTAATCAGTGAACCAATTTGGGCCTGGTGCTTTCTTTTTTGGATGGTTATTAGTTATTAATTCAATTTCTTTAATAGATTTAGGCTTCTTCAGATTGTCTATATCTTCTTATGTGAGTTTGGGCAGATTGTGTCTTTTAAGGAATTGATCCATTTCATCTAGATTATCAAATTTGTGAGCAGAGAGTTATTCATAGTATTACCTTATTATTCTTTTAATTTCCATAGGATCTGTAATGATGTCCCCCCAAAAATTTGATGTTCCCCCCTTTATCTTGAATAATCTTTTTGGATAAATATTATTCAATTCAACATTCAAACTTGATCCCAGGCATGTTTTTTCTCTCTAAAGGGATTTCTCTCCACCCCACTTTCCCAAGACATCTTAAAATCTCATGACAATGGAGAGATAGCCATCTGTGAGGGAGAAGGGTGTCATTTAGATCCTTGCTGGCTTCTGCTGAGATGTGACTGGCTCCTGTTCTTCAGTTTCTGTGAGACCTCCCCCACCCACACACAACTAATCCCTTTGACCTATAAAGCCATTTTCCTCTTTCCTCTCAAGATAACTGAGCAAAGTTTTGCAAATAAAATAGCCCTAAGGCAATGCATTTGTTGAACAAACATTTATTGATAGAATCATGGCACCAGAAAATGTACGGGAAATATCAATGAACAAATATCCCTATCATATGTTCCTACAGCAAACTGATTTTTAAAATTTTTAACTATATATACAGAAAATTCACTCTGAGAGTATAGTTCTATGAGTTTTGACAAATACGAAGAGTCATGTAGCCACTACTGTGATCAAGATGCAGAAAAGTATCACCCTACCAAATTCCTTAGCCTTTGAAGCAACTCGTGCACCAAACCTTAACCTCTGGCAGTCAATTGTCTCTTCACCGTCCCTATCATTTGTCTTTTCTAGAATGCCATGTAAATGGAATCATGCAGTATGTCGTCTTTTCAGTCTGGATTCTTCCATTTCATAAATTCATCTGAGATTCTTCCAAGTTGTTGCATGTATCAGTAATTCCTTCATTTTGTTACTGAGTAGAATTCCATTGTATGGCTATATCACAGTTTGCTCATTCATTCATAAATTGAAGGACAGTTGAGTTCTTTCTAGCTTTTGTTGCTTATCAATAAATCTTCTATAAACATTTGCAAACAGCTTTCGGTATGAACATACATTTTCTCTTATGTAAATACTTAGAAGGGGGATTGTTGGCTGAGATTGAAAGTGTAAGTTCAACTTTATAACGTTTTTCTGCTTCTCTTGATGTGATCATATGGTTTTTCCTATTTTATCAATGTGATGAATTACATTGACTTTTAAATTTTTCCAGATGTTTTTCTTCATCTATGAAGTTATTATGTGGGTTTTATTTCATTAACATGGTGAATTATATTAATTGACTTTTGACGTTGAACCAGTGTTGCACTCCTGGAACGAGCTTCACTTGGTTGTGATGTATTATCTTTTTTATATATTGCTACATTTGATTGCTAATATTTTGCTGAGAATTTTTTGCCTCTGTTTCTGAAGGATATTGGTCTGTAGTTTTCTTCTCTTGTTTTGTCTTTTTATGGCTTTTGCATTGGAGTAATGCCTTGTAAAGTGTGCTAGAAAATGGTTCCTATTCTGTATTCTGGAAGAGATTGTGTAGAATTTGTATTATTTCTTCCTTAAATGTTTGTTAGAATTCACTATTGAATTAGGTCATTTAGCCTTGGCATTTTCTTAGTGGGAAGTTTAAAAAAAAAACCCACAAATCCATCTTCTTTAACAAATGTAGAACTTTCAGTTTCTATTTCTTCTTGAGCAAAATTTGGTAGTTTGTCTCTTTCAAATAATTAATCTATTTAATCTAAATAGTTGAATTTATGGAGATAGATTTGTTCATCATATTCCATTGTTCTTTTAATGTTTATGAGATTAATATTGGTGTCCCTTCCTTTACTCCTGATATTGGCAATTTGTGTATTTTTTTTTTTTTTGGTCAGCCCAGTTATCAGTTTATGCATTTTATTGATCTTTTCAAAGAACCAGTTTGGGTCCATCATTTTCCTCTGTTGACTGTTTTCAATTTCATTGATTTCTGCTCTTTATTATTTTCTTCCTGCTGCCAACTTTGAGTTTACTCTTCTTTTTCTAGTTTCTTTTACACTCCACAAATATGCTATATTTTTATTTTTATTCAGTTCAAACTTTTATGATTGTCCTAGAAACTTCCACTTTGCCTCATTGGCTGTTTAGAAGCATATTGTTTAATTTAAAAATATTTAGGGATTTTTCAGATATTTTTCTGTTAATGGTTTCTAGTATAATCCCATTATGGCAAGAGAAAACATTTGAATGATTTCCATTTATGCTTTTAAATTCTTTAAGGTATATTTTATGGTCCATAATATAGTCTACCTTGGTGAATGTTTCCTGTGCCCTTGAAAAGAATACACGTCCTGTGTTTTTGGTGAAATATTCTATAAACAGCAATTAGATCAAATTGATTGGTCATGTTTTTCAGGTCTTATATGTCCTTGATGATTTTTGGTCTATTTGTTCTAATCTGTTACCAAGAGAGAGATCTTGAGGTCTCTAAGTATAATTGCTGATTTATCTTGTCGATGAAAATAATCCATAACCAATCTATAAATGAAAATGTGGGTGAGTTTATTCTGAGCTTAAATTTTCGGATTATAACCCGGGAGAGTCTTTCCACAAAGGAACAGAGCACTCCAAAGAAGTGGGGGTATAAGGGTGGTTATATACCCTCAAAGAGGGTGTTTCACATATGATTGAAATGTCCCTCCCACAATAGTCACAAGATTGCCCTGTCGGCACAGCACTTGATGGACACAGCAGGTAGTGGGTCTGCTATCTTGGTGAGCGTAGCAGGAGGCAAGTCTATTGTCTCCAGCTAGGCGGTCACAGGTGCGGGCAGCAATCAGCTTCTAGCCTAAGGAAAGATGCTTAATCCTTAAGGAGACACCAACGTTGGGAGGGGGAGGGAAGTTGCACCTTTACCTCAAGGGCCTTTTGCTCTTGCCATAGGGAATCTCTAAAGCAGATATACAATGCATGCTCAACGGTCTCGGTCAGGCCCTTTTGGAAAGACAAGGTCAGGCCGAATTAGGTTTACACCAAATGGCTTCCTCATATATTCCAATATATCCTATTACTTGCCATTTTTATTTGTCAATCTTTTTCTCTTTTGAATTCCATCAGATATCTTCATTTTTAGTCATTTAACGAGGTAAAATATACATATAAAATTGACCGTTTTAACCACTTGTAGGTGTACAATTTAGTGGCATTAAGTACATTCACAATGTTATGCAACCATCACCACTATCCATTTCCAGACCTCTTCATCATCCCAAACAGAAACTACTCACTAAAAAATAACTCCCCATTCTCCCCTCCCTATGATCCCTGGTAACCTCTATTCTACTTTCTGTCTTTACAGAATTGCTTGTTCCAGGTACTTTATATTAATAGAAATATACAATATTTGTCATTTTGTGTCTGATATATTTCACTTAGCATAATGTTTAAGGTTTATCTATGTTGTAGTATATATCAAAATTTCATCCCTTTTAAAGAATGCATGATATTCTAGTGTATGTATATGCTACATTCTTTTAATCTCATCTGTTGATGGACATTTAGGTTGCTTCCACGTTTTGGCTATCGTGAATAATGCTGCTGTGAACATTGGTATACAAGTATTCGTTTGAGGCTCTACTTTCATTTCTTTTGAATACATAGCTAGAAGTGGAATTGCTCGATCATATGGTAATTCTGTGTAAGTTTTCGAGGAACCATCAAACTGTTTTCCACAATGTCTGCAACATTTTACATTCCCATTGGCAATACACAGGGTTCTGATTTCCCCACATCCTCACCAACACTTGTTTTTATTTTATTTTTTTCAATAGTTATCCTACTGGATGTGAAGTGGTATTTCATTGTGGTTTTGATTTGCATTTCCCTAATAACTGGTGATGTTGAGCATCTTTTTATGTGCTTGTTGGTCTTTTGTATATCTCTTTGGAGAAATGTCCATTTAAGTCCTTTGCCCATTTTTGAATTGGGTTGTGTTTTTGTTGTTGAGTTGTGGGAGTTCTTTATATATTCTAAATATTAATGTTTTATCAGATATACAAACTGCAAATATTTTCTCCCATTCTGTGGGTTTTCTTTTCACTCTCTTGATAGTGTTCTTTGATGTACAAAAGTTTTAAGTTTTGATGAAGTCCAATTGATGTATTTTTTCTTCTATTGCCAGCACTTTTGGTGTTGTATCTAAGATATCATTGCCAAATCCAATGTCATAAAAAGTTATAGGTGGTTGATCTGCTACCTTTACTGTGTATTTGCCTTTTCCAGGGATTTTATCATTAGTTTTTGGATAATTTTCTTATTTCTATTTGTGGTCTTTTCCACTTAAATAAGTTCCTTTGACATTTCTTGTAAGGCTGGTTTCTTGGTGATAAAGTCCTTTAGTTTTTGCTTGTTTATAAAACTCTAGCTCTCCTTCCATTCTGAATGATAACCTTGCCAGGTAAAGTATTCTTTGCTGTAGGTTTTTTCCTTTCAGCACTTTGAATATAACTTGCCACTCCCTTCTAGCCTGTAAAGTTTCTGCTGAGAAGTCAGCTGATAGCCTTATGGGGTTTCCTTTGTATGTCAGTTGTTGCCTCTCTTGTAGTTTTTAGGAGTCTTTCTTTATCTTTAATTCTTGACATTCTATTTATACTGTGTCTTGTTGTGGGCCTTTTTGGGTTCATCTTGTTTGGTGCTCTCTGTGCTTCCTATACCTGGATGTCTGTTTCCTTCCTTAGGTTAGGAAAGTTTTCAGTTATTATTTCTTCATATAGGTTCTCTGCCCCTTTGTCTCTCTCTTTTCCTTCTAGGACACCTATAACACAGATGTTAATGTGCTTGACATTGTCCCAGAGACAACATTCAAAGTAGGAAAGGACAGTCTTTTATTAATGGTGCCAGTAAAACTGTATATCCGCAAGCAAAAGAATGAAGTTAGACCCTTCCCTTACAGTATACACAAAAATTAACTCAAAATGGGTCAAAGACTTAAGTATAAGCATTAAAACTCTTAGAAGAAAACAGAGGGGGACACAGACACAGACAGTGTGTCTTTCTGTCTCTCTTTTTGTCTCTCTGTCTCTCTTTCTTTTTGTTCTTTCTTTCTTCTCTTTCCCCCTCCTCCTCCACTCCTTCTTCTTCTCTTTTCTTTTGCAGTTTAGTTATGATGTGTCTTGGCTTGGTTTGCTTCAAATTTATCCTTTATTCACTGAGGTTTATATTTTTCCTCAAATTTGTTAAGTTTTAAGCATGGCATTTTTTTTCCAATAGTTTTTCTACTTCTTGGATTCCAATGGTAAATGTTAAAACTTTTGATATTACTCTACATGTCCCTGAGGCAGTGTTAATTTTAAGTCCTTGTTCTTTCTATACTTCAGATTGGACAACTTCTACTGATCATTTTCTAGTGTCTTTTTCTGATGTCTTGATTCTGCTATTGGGCCCATTCAATTAATTTTGGTCATCTCACCACTGACATTTATTGATTGTATTTGCTTTGAGAAATAGCCGTATTTTCCTGGTCCTTTTAATATCAAGTAGTTTTGCATTTTATCTTGGACGTATTAAATACTGTGTGGTGAGGCTCTGGATCCTGTTTAAATCTTTTGAGAATGTTCATTTTTTGTTGTCTGTTGTAGCAGGCAGTCAGCCTGGTTAGGTTGACAATACAAGTTTCTTTTTGCCTTCTGTGGGCAGTGTTTCGACCTCAACTCAGTTTTCCAAGGCTTTCTGTTCTTCTTTGGGCCTGTTCTGTGCATTCACAGCTCTGGATGAGCACAGGACTGGTGCAGATTCATACACAGATTTAGAGGATGCTGTACTCCAACACACTTCTCTGAGATTTCCCTGACATTGTCTGACTCCCAGGGGCCTCTTTTCCCAGTTCCTCTGCCCATCTTAGTCTCCTCTCAGGGTTTAGATGCCTATGACACCACTGCAGCTGTGTATGCCTGTAAGGTGAGCTGGCTTTATGGCCAAGAGAGAAAAAAAAATTAAAATAGCAAACAGATTTCCCATTCCCTGGACTCTTTAGCTCAAAGGGCCCCTTTTCTCAATTTCCTGGCCAGAAAAACAGGGTTTCTCATGGAATTTTTGCTCTCTGCACCCATGTGTAGTTCTGCAACGCAGATTGCCAGACCACCTACTGGTAAAAGTCAGGAGATAAAGAAAAAACTCCTGGGCACTCACTGGTACCAACCATTTTTCAAGATTTTATTTCCCTCTCATCCACTTGTTTACTTTTCAGTCTTCAGGTAGTTGCTATTTGTATTGTCTTTAGAGGTGTTAGCTGTAATCAGTGAGAGAGTTGGGCACTGACAAATGTTTGTTGAATGAAAAAATATCTGGTCTGTCTCCGTTACTAGGCTGTTAGCACCATGAAGGCACAGACTGTGTCTGTCTTCTCTAATGTGATGTTACTGGAGCCTGGTCCAGTGTTGTACATGGTAAGGTCAAAATAATTATTGAATTAAGTGATGCTAGACAAAGAAGAATGAATAAGAAAATATTGAAATGAATTAAAAATGACAATTTAACCTAGAATATGTGTAAGGAGTCCAAATGTGAGATAAGGTTGTAAGAATGATATAGCTTTTGCATAAGACATGAGATTAATGGCAAAAACTCTGTAGACACACCAGGGTTTTGAAAGGTTCAAGTGGAAGGATTTTGCAGTTGTAATATTAAATAATAAATAAAGCTCTTGGCAAAGAGGACAAATCCGAAAGTAATATATTATTCAGTAAACAGTATAAATTGGCATGGATTTCCAAAAGAGAAAAAACAATCATTAAAAATCTAGGCTTTTGGTTTTGTTAAAAAAAAAAATAGTAACAGTGTGGTATAGAAAATAAAGGAAGAGAGGAAGCTTATTATCCCTTCTGAACAATATATTATGAAAGAGATGAAAGCCAGAAACAATGGGAGCTGTGCTTTCTAATGTCCTGTGAGGTATCAGTGCCTGTCCAAATGAAGCCATCAGAAAGACACTCAGAAGCCGGATAATAAAATGGTCACAGGTCAAGGAAAGTGACACATATCTAGGGCCATCAGTGCAGGGGGAATGACATTATATAGGATGGCTGTTGACATCTCTTGGCAGATGACAAGGGGAATTATCACGGGGATTCTCTAGTAGAACAGAAGAGTGATTGATGTTTAGTCACAAATGGCTGTAGCTCATTCAAACGGCCTGTCTCCAATGGTAGTGTTTTCTTTATAGAAATGAAAGGAATGCGAGAAAGGAACATTTCCAAAATATGTGTCTTTCAACAGAAAAAGAACAATGTGTTTAAATGACCTAAATTATTGGAGGAGTACAGATTAGAGAAATGGTATGGTTGAATTGTAACAGTCTTACGATGTCAGAAATTTTGAAGCAATTTATAAGAAAAAACTTTTGAAAAATAATTTTAATAATTTTTAACTTTTAAAGTATGAGAAATCTAAATGTAACAACACCGTCAACATTTCTAGCAAATGTGAGTAAGTATTATTGAATTATAGACATAGAGAAAGGTAGAGCATGAGTGGGAGAGGTGAGGAAGGAGTTGCAGCACTGGTGACAACAGCAATGACCTGTGAAAGCTTCCCACCGACTCATAAAGGAAACAGGAAGAAAACCTCCCCCGCTCTAATGACCTAGGTGGCAAACTGAAAGGTCTTTAAACCTATACTTTTTGTTTGTAAATTAATAAGTTCACTTGTAATCAAGTGAATCAATGTGATTTTTGTCCTACCGGATGTACTGTAATAAACTTGAAGCTAACATGCAGGGAAAGAAATCAGGGTTCACTATCAAGTCCATTTTTTCTGCCGTGATAAACAAAAGCATATGCAGCCAAATTTAAATTTGCATGAAAAATATTATTGATTTAGCATATACAGAAATACAGAAGCCAAATGCAGGTAGAGTTTAAGATTGGAAGGAATGGTGACAGTGGACTGGGAACCAGAGGTTGTATGGTTCTTTTCCAGCATCATCACATACCAGCTGTGTGACCTGGACGGACTCAGGATTTCTTGGGCTCAATTTCCTCCTCTTTAAGATAATGGGCTAGCTCAGCATTCCAACAGGACTTCCTGGCTCTTACGGAAATTTTGGATGAGTGAGATGTTTCTCCTCCTCTCATAGAAAATAGAAGAATGCATATTCTCGTACATGCAGGTGACATGGCTTATATGACTCACTAGGAGACTCCAAATATATAATGGGCCCTGCAACCTCACTACCGTTACAAAGAGGAGCTACAGATCAATTATCCTAAAACAGAAGTTGTCATTTTTAGTAGGTACCTCCCAGCTTGTAATTGATTTTTAGGTACTAATCACATACAGCAAGTCAACCTAATCTGTGTAGTGTAAGGAACTAGTTTATTCTGGAAAGTATAATAAGTTACTTTGTTCAAAGCTGAAAACTTGAAAATAATTAGACTAACTATTAGCTTCACTAAAAGCTAATAGAAAATAAAAACTGGAAAAATTTGGTTAATTAAAAACAAAACTGAAAAAGGGCAGGCAAAATGTAATGGGCTACTCTGGATTGGATCCTGGAACAGAAAAAGGACAATTGTGGAAAAGCTGGTGAAATGCAAGCAAAGTTTAGAGTTGAGTTCATACTAATGCACTAGTGCTAATTTCTTAGTTTTGACAAGTGTACTATGATTGTGGAAGGTGAAACTTGGTCAAGTGTATACAGGGGCCTTCCGTGTTATCTTCACAATTTTATAAATCTAAAATTATCCTATAATAAAAGCACTTATGTTAAAAGAGTCTTTCTGGAGAGAAAAAAATATTTAATATAAGAAATTCATTTGAAAGCAATCCAAGATGCCAATGTAGGAATATCCTGAACTCACCTCCTCCCAAGGACACACTGAGTCTACAGCTACATATGGGAAAATTCCCTCTGAAAAAGACCTGGAAACTAGCTGAGCAGCCCCTTCACACCAGCAACTGAGGAAAGGGCCACGTCGAGGTGGGTACAGGAGGCTGGGACACAGTCTCATCAAAAACTCTGCCCTCAGCCCAGTGACCCATAATTGGGAGGGAGCTCTCAAACCCAGAGCTTCTTCCTGAGGAGTGAAAGAGTTTGTACCCCACCTTGGGCACCCTAACTTTTAAGACCTGCACCTGAGAGATGAACCCCAAAAGCATGTGGCTTTGAAAACCAACAAGGCTCAGATAAATGAGACCCAAAGTGGGAATCACTGGGAAGATGGCGGCGTACGAGGACTGAACTCATCTCCTCCCATGGACACAACAAATCTACAACTACCTGTGGAACAATTAACTCTGAGACAACTAGAAACTGGATAAAAAGAACCCCTACAACAAGAGACAACACTGGCAGAGGTGGAAGAGGCAGAAATACCCCCTTCTGAGGAAAAATATACATTCTAGCCACGGTGCTTTATAGCCAGGAGCAATATTAAGATAGGAAGCTTTTCCTGGGTGAGTGGGGGATCTGAGCAGGAGAGCTATGTCACAATACGCAGCCTTTGAATTTGGCACAACCAAGATGAATGCCGTAATACTCGGCTTTGCTGGCTATTAAATCCAGTGGAGAATACTCCCAGAAAAACTCTCGAACATAAGAAAAAGAAAAGCCTGCTCTTAAAGGGCCCATGCACAGATTCACTCATTCTGGAAATCAACACAAAATCACCAGAAAGAAAGAAGCATAGTCCTTTTGCAAAAGAGACTCACTTGATAAGCTCTGAGTGCATCTCAGAAGGGCAGGAGGTGGATAAGCCCACCTCCCCATGGACTGAGACACTGGCTGCAGCCGTTATTGTGACCTTGTATGGGTATACTGACACAGACTCTAACAGATGTCATTGGATTTCTTCCCTTGGCCTCTTAGTACAGAGGTTTGCCCCACCCACTAGAGCACCAATTGAATCCAGCTCAGCCAGGGTAGGCAACCCACTCTAGGGATGGGCCCCACCCATCAGCAGCCTCACAGGGAACGTAGGTGGGGTGTGATGGACCTCTGCTGCGGTGGGTCTGCCTTGGTGGGGCAGGGAGCAGACTCAGGGTGGGACAGCATTGGCAGTGTATGTGGTCCCACAGGTGGTGGGGTGTATCAGCTGCAGCAGACTTGTGCTGCTGGTCATCTCAAACAGCCACACAGGGGATCTGCCCCAACTTCCAATCCCTGAAACAATTGTGTGCTGCCATGGCCGGGGCTGGCCCCAGCCAGCTGCACTCCTGAGAGAGCTGACAACAACCCTGCACAGTTGCAGACCAGATGAAGCAGAAGAAAGGATCAGTGGTCTCAAAGACGAAGGAGTAGAACTCACCCAGAGCAGCAAAAAGTAAAAGAATGAAAAAAATAAAGATATGGCACAACATCAAGTGTACTAACAATCACATGATAGGTTCCCAGTAGAAGAGAGAAAAAGGGGCAGAAAACGTATTTGAAAAAACAATGCTTGGGGGCTGGCCCCCATGGCCTAGTGGTTAATTTAGGCATGCTCTGCTTCAGTGGCCTGGGTTTGGTTCCTGGGTGCAGACCTACACCACTCATTGGTGGCCATGCTGTGGTGGTAACCCACGTACAAAATAGAGGGAGACTGGCACAGATGTGAGCTCAGGGTGAATCTTCCTCAGACAAAAAATATATGGAAGACATGACTACTTCTTCAAATGTGCAGAAACCTACGCAAGGCTACAAGGCTCACAAAGAATCAGGGAACACCACTACCGAAAAGGATGGTAACTAGTAACATGAAAGCATATGGTCAATTAATATACTACATATATGGTCAATTAATATACTGCAAAGGATACAGGAATATACAATGGGAAAAAGACAATCTCTTCAATAAATGGTGTTGGGAAGTGTGGAGGGCCACCTGTAAAAGAAACTCAACCACTGTCTCATACCATATACAAAAACTAACAGAATTTATCAAACAGTTGAATATGAGACCTGAAACCATAAAATTCCTAGAAGAAACCATAGAGGGTAAGCTCTTGACAGCATTCTTGGCAATTTTTTGGACCTAACACCAAAAGCAGCAAAAGCAAGAACAAACAAGTGAGAGTACATCAAACTAAAAAGCTAAAAAGCTTCTTCCCAGCAAAAGAAACCATCAACAAAATGAAAAGGCAACCTCATGAAATGAGAGAAAATATTTTCAAATCATTTATCTGATAAGGGGTAAGATCCAAGATATATAAAGAACTCAATAGCAAGATAACAAACAATACAATTAAAAAATAGGTGGAAGATCTGAATAGACATTTTTCCAAAGAAGACATAAATGACCAACAGGTACATCAAAAGATGCTCAACGTTATTGTCATCAGGGAAATGCAAATCCAAACCTCACACCTGGTAGAATGCCTATTATCAAAAAGACAGGAAATCAGTGTGGGCAAGGACGTGGAGTGAATGGATCTCTTGTGCACTCTTGGTGGGAACGTAAATTGGTGCAGCCAGTATAGGAAAGAGAATGAATGTTTCTCAAAAAATTAAAAATAGAACTACCATATGATGCAGCAGTTCCATTTCTGATTATTTCTCTGAAGAAAAGGAAAACAGTAATTTGAAAAGATATATGCACTTTCATGTTCATTGCAGTGTTATTTGCCAAGATAGGGAAATAATCTGTGTCCATGGATAAAGAAAATATGGTATGTATATACACACATACTGGAATATCATTCAGGTATCAAAAGAAGGAAATCTTGTCATTTGCCACAACATTGATGGGCCTTGAAGGCATTGCGCCAAGTGAAATAAGTCGGGCAGAGAAAGACGAATACTTATGATCTCACTTATAGGTGGAATCTAAAACAAAACCAACCAACCAACCAAACAAATGAACTCAGATACAGAAAGCAGATTGATGGTTGCCAGAGGTATAGGGTGGGGAGGTGGGTGAAACAGGTGAAGAAGATCAAAAGGTACAAACTTCCAGTTATAAAATAAATAAGTAATGGAATGTAATGTCCAGCCTAGTGACTACAGCTAATACTGTACTGCATATTTGAAAGTTGCTAAGAGAGTAAATCTTAAAAGTCCTCCTCACAAGGAAAACACGTTTTTGTAACTATTTATGGGGATGATGTTAACTAGACATTGTGGTGATCATTTTGCAATATATAGAAACGTTGAATCACTATATTGTACGTCTGAAACTAATATAATGCTATATGTCAATTATACTTGATTAAAAATAAAAGAGTAACTCCAGATTTCCTGTGTGGTCTCCTCATAATAGCTCTGAGATCAACGAGTCTAGCGCCTTTTAAATGTACTCCACATTTTATTCTCTACTATTTCTTTTTTTCAGGTAATAGTTTGTGGATTGGTGAGGTTTTTGTTGTTGTTGTTGAAGACTTTTTTCATTGAAAAGTACATTCCTCATTCTAATTGCGTTAATCACCTAAACGTTTGCCCCTCCAGCCTACACAGGTCTGAAAAAGAGTGGATCTCTTGACCTTCTCTACTTGAACATACTTAAAGTCCTACTTCAAACCCTTGTTAGGACATCAAAGCAAGAAGCAGAATGACACTCTTTGTGGTTGATTTTAAACAGAATAACTTAATTTTATTTTGAGCTCATGAAACCTTTGTTAATCTGTAATTTAAACCATGTTGGTATATATGTAATTAATCTATAATTTAAACATGGACATGTTGCTGATGTCCATTGCATAACTGATCTTCATTCTCCCCAGTAGGTGTGCATATTTGCTTTATGCTGTATTTCTCTGGTGATTTTCTTGATATATGGTAGAAAATCCATTTTCACCAGTATATTTGGGGGCAAAGGTATGTATCTGCATTAGGAGGTAAGAAGCGGTTCTTCAATCATACCATATTTTGAGCAAAGTTCAAATGCAACAAATTTTTAAATGAATGTTAGATGACTATCCAGGCATTAAATAATGTAGAAATAATGACAAATATGAGAATGAAAGGAAAGCATTTTTTTTGGAAGATTAGCCCTGTGCCAATATCTGTGCTCATCTTCCTCTACTTTCTATGTGGGACGCCTGTCACAGCATGGCTTAATAAGTGGTGCATAGGTCCGTGCCCAGGATGCAAACCCGCAAACCCCTAGCTGCCAAACAGAGCACATGAACTTAACCACTACGCCGCCAGGCTGGCCCCAGAAAACATTTCTTTTTAATCTGCGCATCCACCATAGAAGAATATACCATGCCTTAGTATTAAGTATTTTAATTTGTCAGTGAAGTCAAAGTATAAAAAGCATCTTCTGTCCAGAAAATAACTGATTTGTATATATGTCAATCAGGCTGCCAATCACCTAAGCCCAGGTACAGACCAGGGAGTCAGAGAACCCCATTATCAGCATCTTGATATGACCTCAACCCATGGCTGTTAGGCACACATATTCTAAAACAATGCTATTACATACCAAGTGGTAATTAAAAGTTAAATTAAAGATGTTCATCTTTCTGTGATTTAGAGCTAGTTTTATTTTTGTGGGATTTTTTTAACTGGAATGACTTGAGCCTTTTATCCATGCTGTAAGGCCCGGTATGTTTCCAGAATGGAGGACTCTAGGTAAATAGGAAATTTTCTTCTCAAAAAAAATAGCAAGACGGTAAACTAAATATTCCAATTAAAAGACAATTGTTAATGGGAATTTTTTTTAAAGGCCCAACTATTTGCTGTTTACAAGAGACATACTCTAAATATAAGGACCCAAGTTGAAATGAAAAGATGTACGATGATCAGCAAACACAAAGCAAAAGAAAATTGCTGTGGCTTTATTAATATCAGGAAAAGTAGACTTTTAAGTCAAAGCATTTCTAGAGATAAATATAATAATTAAAGGTGTAAATTGACTTGGAAGATAAAATAGTTAGTTTGAATCCAACTAATAATTTATCTTCAAAATATATAAAGCAAAAAGTAATAGAACCAAAGGAGAAATAAATAAATTTGCAACCATAATTGGAGATTTTAATACACATCTCTTAGTAAATCATGGATCAGGGAAACAAAAGAATCAGTGTGGATACAGAATTTTTGACCTGATAACCTACTTAACCCAGTTCACATATACAGAACATTATACGAACAACTACAGAGAACACGTTATTTGGAACACTTAGCTAACTAGATTATATGCTCCACCACAAAGCAAATCACAACAAATTCAAAAGATCAATATCATGTAGAATATTTTCAGTGACATGATATTTAAGTTTGAGATCAACAAAAGAAAATAGATAGAAAATTCCTAAATGTTTGGAAATTAAGTAACAATTCTGAATTACCTTCAATGGTGAGTGACGTCACCACGATGGTAGATTAGGAGACCCCAGCCTCTGTCCTCCAACAAACAACAATAATCAGACAATATCCATAAATGAAAATAGCTCTGGAAGATCTCAGGAATCCACTGAATCAGCTTCATCAATAGAATGGAACAGAAAACCTGAGAATAACTGCACAAAAAGAGTAGGAAGAACAGTTTCATTTGCCTTCATCATCCCGTCTCCCAGGCTGTCACTGCTCAGTGCCAAGAGGAACTGACTCTGAAGACTTCGCCTCCAGGAAAGAGAGAGCTGGGTTAGTGACCAGCTTCTCCAGCCTTTCAGGAAGGACTTGCTTTGGTCTTGTTACCCAGAGACTGGCAGAGCTGAGATATCTAGAGATGGATAGGAACAAGGAAGAAGGGTGGGGGCTATCAGTTAGCCATGTGGTGTGAGTGACTGGGTTCTCCATGCACTGCTTCACAGAGAACCCCAGTAGCTCTCACCACTGAGGAAACCAATGGCCAGCACACTTACTGTGGACCCCCTGCAGATTTTACTGCTGAGGGTCTCACAGGTTTTCACCTTCACAGATTCCAGCTGCCTGAGTCTCTCCTGCCAGAGATGACCCAGCTAGCACCAGTGGGTACACCCCAGGTTCTGGGATCGAAGCCAGCAAGCAGGCCTGGCCTCCTGCCAAGTGTATGCACAATGCCAGTCTAGTCCCCTGTGGCTGACCCCCACTGCCGTGCACAGCCAATAGGTAATCCTTGAAGCTGCATGAGTACACACCAACAGCCCAGGCAACCACAGCTTCTTGGGCACCTAGAGTCAGCCTATACTCCTGTCACTGGCCTGCACCGCTATATATGCACATAGCAAGCCCCTGCAGTCATCAATTTGTAAGACACCAGCCCTGACTCCTGTCACAGGTGACACCACAGTGCACATGCCCACAGGTAGTCCTGCACCCGTACAACTAAATACTGACAGCCTGGGTCCCAGAAGCTTCTTGTGTATTTGGATCCAGCCCTGAATCCTGCCACTGGCCTGCACTGCCATGTGCGCCCACAGTTTACTCTAGCGGTTATGCACCACTTGCATGTTTCAGCTCTGATTCCCATCACCAGTTACCACCACCACAAACATGCCTAGACGGAGCTCCTCCAGCCATGTGAGTGCACACCAACAGCCCCAGGTCCTGCTGCTGCCACTGCCATTGGCCCTCACCACTGTGTGTATGCTAGCAGCCAGCCTTTGCCACCACACAGGCACCTGAAGCAGGCACCTGAAGCTGAGCATGTGCATACTGCTGACTCTGGCCACCAATGCTTCCTGTCCTTGATCCCACACCACTGGACTTGGAGGCACTGCTGAAGATCCTAACAACCTTTTCAGATACCACCGATGCCCTGCAGCTCTTGATGCCAAGGCTCACACAGTTGTTGATGTTGTGCACCCCAGTGGCCTGAGCCAGTGAGATACCACGCCCAACCCCAAACTCAGAGTTGCCAAATGCCCTCGCACTTGGCACCCTGCATCACTAGACACAGGGCCACAGTATGCCAAAGCCTGCCCCCACCTGAAGAAAGTCTGTCTTTACTGAATTCAGTCCATAAAGTCTGGAAGACATGACTACTTCTTCAAATGTGCAGAAACCTACGCAAGGCTACAAGGCCTACAAAGAATCAGGCAATGCCGCCACCAAAAAGATGGAAACTAGTAACATGAAAGCATATGGAAGGATGAAACTCACTAGTAAAGGTAAATATATAGTCCAATTCATAGTACACTAATATTCAATGGCAGTGTGTGAATCACTTTTTGCTTTGTTTTTTCCCTGTGGAAGATTGGCTCTGCGCTAACATCCATGGCCAATCCTCCTCTTTTTTTGCTTGAGGAAAATTGGCCCTGAGCTAACATCTGTGCCAACCTTCCTCTATTTTGTATGTTGGACACCACCACAGCACGGCTTGTGAACGGAGTAGGTTTGCACCCAGGATCCGAACCTGCTAACCCAGGCTGCTGAAGCAGAGTTTCTGGAACTTTAACCACTCAGCCATGAGGCCAGGCCCTGTAAATCACTTTTAATACTAGTATGAAGGTTAAAAGAAAAAAGAATTGAGCCAGCCCTGATGGCCTAGTGGTTAAAATTTGGCATGCTTGCTTCAGTGGCCCAGGTTCAGCTCCTAGGCTCAGAACTACACCACTCATGTGCCAGCAGCCATGCTGTGGCAGTGGCTCACATAGAAGAACTAAAAGGACTTACAACTAGAATATACAACTAGGTACTGGGGCTTTGGGGATAAAAAAGGAGGAAGTTTGGCAACAGATGTTAGCTCAAGATGAATCTTTCCCAGCAAATAAAAAGAAAAAGAAAAAACAATTAAAAATAACTATAATTTGCTAGTGGATACAATATAAAAAGATATAAATTGTGACTTCAAAAACATAAAATGTTGGGAAGTGGAGTAAAGTGTTGAGCCTGTGTACATGAACAATGTTAAGTTGTTATCAACTTAAACTGGATGGTTAAAACTACGAGATGTTTTATGTAAGCCCCATGGTAACCAGAAAGTACAAACCTACAATAGTTACACAGCAGATAAAGGGAAAGGAAACAAAGCATACTACTATAGAAAATTATCAAGTCACAAAGGAACATGGCAAAAGAGGAACAAAGGAACTACAAAACAGCCAGAAAACAATTAAGAAGATGGCATGAGTAAGACCTTACCTATCAATAATTAAATGTAAATGAAATAAATTCTTCAATAAAAAGCCAGAGTGATCACTGAATGGATAAAAAACAATACCCACCTCTATAGACTGACTACACACACACAAGTAGACTTTCAGTCAAAAACTGTAATAAGAGACAAAGAAAGCTGATAAAGGAGTCAGTCCATCAAGAGGAAATAACAGTAGTAAGTATATTTGCACCCATGATCAGAACACCTAAAGATACAAAGCAAATATTAACATATATGAAGGGAGAAATAGATAGCAATAGAAAAACAGTTAATACTCCACTTTTGACAATGAGTAGATCATTCAGACAGAAAAACAATAAACAAGCTTTGGACCTGAACTGCATTTTAGATCAAATAGACCTAAAGGACATATATGAAATATTGTAGCCAACAGTAGTGAAATAAGACATTCTTCTTAAGCATATATGGAACATTCTCCAGGACAAATCATATGTGAGGCCAGAAAACAAGATTTAATAAATTGAAGTCATATCAAATATTATTCCCAACCAAAACCGTTTGAAACTATGAAAGCTGGAAAATTCACAAATATGTGGCTATTGAACAAAACAGTCCTGAACAAACAATGGTCAAAGAAGAAATCAAAACGAAAATTTAAAAAATCTGAGACAAAGAAAAATGGAAAGACATCATACGAAACTTATGAGATGCAGTGAAAGCAGTTCAAAGTGGGAAGTTTAGTGATAAAAGTCCACATTAGGAAAAAAGAAACATCTCAGTAAACAACCTGCCTTTACAACTCAAGGAACTAGAAAAGAAGAACAAAGTCCAAAGTTACCAGAAGAAAGAAAATAAAGATCAGAGCAGAGATAAATGAAATAGAGACCAGAAAAACAATATACAGCATCAATGAAACTAAGAATTGGTTTTTTAAAAAGATAAACAAAACTGACAAACCAAGAGCTTGACTAAGAATAAAAAGAGAGAAGTCTCAAATAAAATGAGAAATGAGAGAAGAGACATTACAAGTGATATCTCAGAAAGAGGTCGATTTACATATTTTAAAATGTGCTGCCTAAGGGTCTGGCTTCTAATTAGCCTCATCTAAGTGCTGACTGAGATCCTCCCCTTTAGGATACTTATAGGTCTTGTACACAGTCAACTACTGGGAGCCAATAAGAACAAAGAAGGAGGCTTGGTCAATCACAAAGGTTTGAAATACAACCAAGAGCTAGGGTCAAGCTGAAAAATAAGTTTAATCACCTACATGAGACCACGCCCTCAAGACTGCAAGAGGTGGCTGTTTTATTTAACGCACAGAAACCAAAATAGAGAGTCAAGAAAAACGAGGAAATAGAGGAATATATTCCAAACAAAAGAATAACATAAAACTCCAGATACAGACCTTAATGAAACAGGGATAAGTGATTTACCTGATAAAGAGTTCAGAATTATTGTCATAAAGATGCTTACTGAAGTCAGGAGAAAAATGAACAAAGTGAGAATTTCAACAAAAAGATAGAAAATATGAGAAAGTATCAAACAAATCGGAGTTGAAGAATACGATAACAACTAAAAATTTAATAGAGGGGTTCAATAGCAGCATAGATGAAGCAGAAGAAAGAATCAGTGAATTCAAACATGGGGCAGTGGAATTCACCCAATCAAAGGAGAAAAAAGAAAAAAGAGTGAAAAATAATAAAGATAGCTTAAAGGTCTTATGGGCCTCCATCAAGGACACCAATATTAGCATTATAAGGGTCCCAAGAAAAGAAGAAGGAAAGAAAGGGACAGAAAGATTATTGTAAAAAATAATGGCTGAAAATGTCTCTAAACTAGGGAAAGAGACATCCCCATGCAGTAATTCTAGAAGTTACAAATAAGACAAATCCAAAGAGACCCATACTGACATATACTATAATTAAAATGTCAAAAGTTCAAGACAAGGAGAGAATCTTAAAAGCAGCAAGAGAACAACTTGTTATGTACAAAGAAATCTCCATAAAGCTATAAGCAGATTTTTCGTCAGAAACTTTGCAGCCCAGAAGGGAGTGGCACGATATATTCAAAGGGCTGAAAGAAAAAAACTGCCAACCAAGAACACTCCATCCAGCAAAGCCATCCTTCAGAAATGAAGGAGAGATAAAGTGTTTTCCAGACAAGCAAAAGCTGAAGGAGTCCGTCACCACTACACTGGCCTTACAAGAAATTTTAAACAGATTTCTTCAAGCTGAAATTAAAGGGCACAAATTACTAACAGGAAAATAAATGGAAGCACAGGTAAAGGTAAATGTATTGTTAAATTTGGAATACTCTAATGTAATTGTGGTGGGTAAATTATTCATAAAGCTGGAATGAAGGCTCATAGACAAAAAAGTATTAAAAAACTATAACTACATACTTTTTAAGGAATACACAATATAATAAGATGTAAATTGTGATATCAAAAAAAAAAATGGGGTCCAGAGTAAAAAGGTAGAGCTTTTGTATTCATTTGAACTTCAGTTGTTACCACCTTAAAATACACTGTTAGAAATAGAAGATGGTTTATATAGGCCTCAAGGTAACCACAAAGCAGAAACTCATAATAGACACACAAATGATAAGGAAAAAGGAATCTAAGAATACCACTACAGAAAATCATCAAATCACAAAGAAAGAGAACAAGAGAAAAAATGAAAAAAGGAATCATAAGACACCCAGAAAACAATTTAAAAATGACATTGTAAGTCCAAACCTATCAATAATTACTTTAAATGTAAATGGACTAAATTATCCAATCAAAAGACACAGAGTGGCTGAATGGATAAAAAAGAAAAAAGCCCCATTTCTCTGCTGCCGACAAGAAACTCACTACAGCTTTAAGGACACACAGACTCAAAGCGAAGGGATGGAAAAAGATGTTCCATGAAAACGGAAACCAAAAGAAAACTAGGGTATCTACACTTGTACCAGACAAAATAGATTTTAAGATAAAACCTGTAATAAGAGACAGAGAAGGTCATTATATAATGATAAAGGGGTCAATCCAACAAGAGGATATAACATTTGTAAATATTTATGCACCCAACAGAAGAGTACCTAAATATATAAAGCAAATATTCACAGACTTGAAGGGAGAAATAGACAGCAATATAATAATAGTGGAAACTTTAATACTCCACTTCTGTTAATGGATAGATCATCCAGACAGAAAAATCAATAAGAAAACATTGGACTTTAATGATGTATTAGACCAGACGGACTTAACAGACATCGACTTTGGTGAATTTTGCCAAACATTTAAAGAAGAATTAAAGCCAATCCTTCTGAAACTCTTCCAAAAGAAAAGAGGAGAAAACAGTCTCAAACTCATTTTGTGAGGCCAGCATTACCCTGATACCAAAGCAAGATAAAGACATTTCAAGAAAACGACAGACCAATATCTCTGATGAATATAGATGCAAAAATTCTAAATAAAATACTAGCAAACTGAATTCAGCAGCACATTAAATGAATCATTTACCGTGATCAAGTAGAATCTATATCTGGGAAAGCAAGGATGGATCAACATACACAAACCAATCAACGTGATACATCACATTAATAGAATGAATGCAGAAAAAGCATTTGACAAAATTCAACATTCCTTCATAATAAAAAAAAAGCTCTCAACAAATTAGGTATAGAAGGAATGAACTTCAATATAATAAAGTCACTACATGATATATACGACAAGCCACAGCTAACATCATACTCAAAAAGAAGAAAATCCAGCCATTTTGCAACAACATGGATGATTCTGGAGGAAATTATGCAAGTGAAATGAGCTAGACACAGAAAGACAAATACCTCATGATCTCACTTACATATGGACTAAAAAAAAGTCAACCTTAAAAAAACAGCATATAACAGTGGTTACTAGAAAAATGGGAGATATTGATCAAAGGGTACAAAGTTTTAGTTATAAGATGAATAAGTTCTGGAGACGTAATGTACAGCAAGGTGACTGGAGCTATATATTTTTTTTAATTGAGGTATAATTGGGCTATAGCTAATGATAGTGTATTGTATACTTGAAATTTGTTAAGAGAGTAGATTTTAAGCATTCACATCACACACACAAAAACTAAAGCTATGTGAGGAGATGTATATGTTAATTAGTCTGTTTGTAGTAATCATTTCACAATGTATACATATATCAAAACATCACACTTTACCCCTTAATATATACAATTTTTATTTGTCAAAAATAAAATAAAAAATAAATTACCCTTGTTCAAAGAAGATATCACAATAGACATAGAAAAAGCTTTTAACTGAGTGATAAAAATATGACATATCAAATTTCGTGAGGTACAGCTAATGGAGTGCTTAGAGGGAAATGTACAGTTTTAAAAATGCATTTATAAGAAACAGAAGGGTTAAAAGTCAATTATGTAAGCTTCCAACTCAAGAAGCTAAAAATAATGTCAAATTAAACCCAAAGAAAGTAGAAAGAGAGAAAGAAAAATCTAGGTCAGAAATCAGTGAACCAGAAAGCAGACAAACAAAAGTCAATGAAGGCAAAAGTTAGTTCTTTGGAAATATTAATAAAACTGAAAAACTCTTATATGACTGATCAAGGGAAAAAAAGGAGAGAAAACAAAAATGATTAATACCAGGTATGAAAAATTGGGCTTAATCACAGAGATAAAGAGAAGATATAAACAACTTTTTGCTAATAAACTTGACAACTTAGATGAAGTGAAATTTGAAACCACAATTTACCAAATTTGACATAAGGTAAAATAATTTCAATAACATATTATATATTAAAGACCTTAATTTATCAAATATATGTGTGTATATATGTGTGTGTGTTACACAAATATATATATATACACACACTAAATCCATGGATTTAATATATTTATATATCTATATCTATCTCTATCCACATTAAATCCATAGTTTAGAACCCTTCACAAAGAAAATCCAGAAAGGGATAGCGGTGAATTGCTCTAAACATTGAAGGAAGAAATTACACATTCTTATATCAATTCTTTCAGAGAACGGAGAAAGAAGGAACACTTCCCAATCCATTTTATATGTCCATATAATCCTGATGCCACAATCAGATAAGGATATTACAAGAACGTAAAATTATTGGCCATTATCTCTCATGAACATAGGTGCAAAAGTCCTAAACAAAGTATCAGCATATCAAATTCAGTGATATATAAAAACATAAGACAATGATCAAATTCAATATCTACTAATGGTAAGCATATGCATACCCTATGACCCAGTAATTTCATTTTTAAGTATATTTCCAAGAGAAGTGGGTGTATGTCTGCCAGAGGGCAAGTACAAGAATGTTCAATGATATGCATAATAGCCCAAATCTGGACTCCATCCGATGTCCGTTAACAGTACAGTAAGTAAATAAATTGTAGTCTATTCATTCGATAGATTACACAGCAATAAAAAGAAAGCACCGATTCACAGAATGAGAATGCTGCCTCCAGGAGAGCAATAATTTCCACGTGAGGGCTCCTTGCTCTGGCCACTCCCAGTGTGACAGCTCAGAGGAGGGGTGCAGAGAAGGGTTCTCTCCTAAATCTGTGACACCGCCTCTCAGGAACCAAAGGACCTCTGATTTTGCCCAGAGTTTCATAAAGTCTCTCATTAAAATGGTTCTTTTAGCTTCCAAAAGAACTCTAAGGACTCAACCTACTCCAAGGGGCCAGATGGCAAACAGACGTCAAACCATCCCCTTCATCATCCTTGATCTTCTCGCACTCACCCAATGGAGGGTGAGACTCTAGCTTCCAAGCAACATCCTTCTTTTCTCTCAGTTAGGATTAACTTTAGCCATAATTTTCATATACACACACATACACACACACCCCTTGCAATGGCCCTAGAAGCTCCAAGATCCCAGCTCCTTCCATCCTACTCCTCTGCCAAAATAGCTCTTCAAGCTTCAGCCATCACTTTTGCATTCCACCACCCAGAAGAGATAGGTGGTAAAGAAGAGAGCACCTTTTCCTTTTAAGACACTTCCCAGGGGTCTCACACAACACCTCTGCTTACATCTCATTGACCAAAATGTAGTCAACATGGCCACCCCTTCTACAATGGGAAGTTAGGGAAGGCAGGCATTTAGCCGCATGGCAGTCTTCCTGGCTTTAAATTCCGGGTTCTTAATACAGAGAAGGGGAGAATTGATACTGGGAATCTCTGCTACTCCCTCCAATCTCAAAATAAAAAGTTTCCATGCCTATCAGTAGATGCCAGCTGTTGTTATTACAGCTGCTTCTGTGTGTGCGTCTTCTCCTCTTTCAGGGTATAGGGTAAGAAAAATGGTCGTCTACTTTATCAACGTGTAAGCCACAGTTTAGCCCACGCGGATGCCCAGTCATACCTGGATTTAGACCATTAAAGAGCCTTCGACTCCATCAGCATCCCATGCTGTGCGTGGTAACCTTAAGTTATGTATATAAAAGGCAATTGTTGCTTATGTTAATTATTATGCTTTTAATATTAAATTATTCTCTGGTGTTAAATGCAAAGATTACTTGTACTTCTCTTGAGCAACTTTTATGTACACTGGCCTCTGAAAGCTGGAACTCTACTTCAGGATAAAGCTGTGGCCTCATCACGAAGAGGTCTGCATGGCACGGCCGTCATCTGGCCTCATGGTACCCATCTATTCTTGGCTTTCTTTTCTCATTTTATTACTTGTTTTATTCTGCTATTCTGCATGCATGATTGTAAGTCACCACATAGTTTATTTGTAAAAAAAAAAAAAAGTGAAATATACACAACTAACCAAAACAAGTTATCACCATATGGCAAGTTTAAATATTTCATGGAGAGAGAAAATTAGAAAGGAAGAGTCGCAGCTGAAGGGTTAAGCCAGAAGCACTAGTCCTGTCTGAATCAAGAGGCCAGGAGAAACAGGTGGCAGGGTGCCACTGTCAGCGGGAAGGGCTGCTGCCTGCAGGACGGGATGAAAGGCGGATGTGGGTCAGGTCCTGTGCTTCGGTGTTGAGCCAGTGACTGCTCCACTTAAACGGTGCCTGGCACAGCTGCAGAGAAAGCTGGGCCGGATTGAGAGAGGGCTTGGAGGCCATGAAGAGTGTGATTCTACCCTTAGAAAACAGGAGTCATTGAAGCGTTTTCAGAGGGTGAGATCAGGTTTGTTTCCGAAAGGTGGCACCAGCAGCACTGTGGGAGAGCTTGGAGCCAGGATGCCAGCACAGAAATGCAGGGGAGAGAAGGTGATGGGCTCAGCGAAGTCTATGATACCATAGTGGAGAAGACAGGATAAGTCAAAAGGCATTTCTTTAAAAAGAAATTGGAATAAAGGAACCCAGTAGCCAGTTGAATAATATAGAGGGTCGGGTGTTCATGGATGTAGCTGAGGGAAGATTGGAGGGCAACTCAGAATCTTTTAGTACCAAACTAAGAGGCTTCAGGGTCAAGAACAGGGTGGTGGTCGTGGAGATACTTTCTGATAAGAACATTTAAAATTCTTGTAGAATTTCCCAGCTCAGAAGTCAAGAATGCAGACTAAAAAAAAAAAAAAAAAAAAAAAAAAAAAAAAAATTCTGCAGCTCAGGAGAAGTAATATGTAGATTTGGGGGCCACTAGCAAAGAGTGGATTAGCCAAACCCATAGATGGAAACAGACTCGCTCAAGGACACCTGGGGAACTGGAGTGGCTGGGCGTGGCCGAGGCATTTGAGGTAGGCTGATCACAGACAGCCTTAGAAATGTGGAGTGAAGGACTGAGCATCTGACTTGTGGAGGACCATGGTCTGGGCTGAGGCTACAAAGAGGAGGAAGAGATGGCTTCAAAGCACATTCTCTGGCAAGAGAAACACCCACAGGCATTTCAACGAATTGCAATAACCTCTGGCAAGACCTATCATAGAGGCATGCTCAAGGGGCCGTTGAAGGACAGGGCAGTTTTCTACTCTCTGGTGAAGGGGGGTTGGGGGACGGGGGGTGTACAAGGTCCAGGGAGGCTTTTAGCAGGAAGAAAACTTGAGCTAGGTCCCAGTGGATGAATGAGAGAGGAAGAACATTCCAGCAGAAACGATAGCGCTTACAAAAATGCTCAAGCATCAAACAGCATGGCTGTTTTAGAGAGCGAAAGGGAGCTTGTGTGAATGAAGCTTAGGTTAGAAGAAGGCAAGCAATGGGACATGGCGTCAGGAAGGAAGGTCTGGACCAGACGAGGGAGAGCTTCAGAGTTGTCCTAAAGAGCACATACCCCAAAGAGGCGCAAGGATTTCTCAGCCAGGATTGTGTGGAAACAAAGAATGAAAACTCACTCAAAGTGGATTAGGTAAAGGGGAGTTTATCACTGAAGAATCAAGGAACTTTTATTGAAGCCATATGGTGGAAGTGAGCTGGAAATCATAGGAAAGACGGGGGCAGCTATTCCTTCCTTCTCTCTCCCTGTCTTTTGGGGTACGTGGGTTGTATGTGTGCTGCATTTTTCTCTCTCTGCAAGACCATTTGTTCCTGCTCACCCAAAGCATCAACATGTGTGCCATTTGGGGTTTCCATGACATTTATGACTGCAATTCAACATGAGTTCTATTCTTCAGTGCTTTGTTCTGTTTCGCTCTGTTTGTGCATCAGCTCTGTCTCTCATGGTGGCTGACCTCCTTACCCTAGATCCAACATCAGGGGCTGGAGAGAGGGATTTCTTTGTACAAACCTGATTCTATAGATCTCACTTAGCAGTGCCTCTGGGGAGCTCTGCCAAAGAAGGGGACGTGGATGAGGAAAGCTCCCCATATGTATCTACAGAGTGGCAGTGTGTCAGGGGTATTCAATATATCCTAGGAAAAAAACATGGCTCATCTTCCTGGAGTGAAAATTTCCTCTTTAATTCATTCAACAACTTTTTATTGACCTTTTATTTTTTGTCAGGCATTGGTCCAGGCTGTAAAAATATAGCAAAACCAAAACAAAGTTTCTCCTGTCAAGGAGCCTACATTCTAGTGAGGGGGAGACAGGCAATTAATATATATGTCACATAGAAATAAATGTAATATAATATAAAGCAGTATAAGGGGGATTATATTAGGATCAGGCATGGCTGCAAATAAAGTCCTAAAATAAACAAGTTTTTGTGTTTTTCTTTTTTTGCTTTCAAGAAGTCTGGAGGTAGTAAGTCCAATGCTGGTATGATGTTACATGGTGTCAGAGGCCTTGGAGTCCACGAAGAGTGTGATTTTATCCTTAGAAAAGAGGAATCCTTGAAGGGTTTTCAGAGGATGAGATCAGGTTTGTTTCATATGACTGTTCTGCCATGTGTGCCCGCCAACATGGCTGCTGGAGCTCCAGCCATTATGTATGATTTTACCCAGTATGAAAGAGAAGGGTACACAACACCCTGTACCCCACTTCCTTTTTCATTTCATTGGCTAGTCAAACCATTTAGGCACAAGAAAAGCTGGGAAGCAGTCTTTATTTTGGGTAGCCATGTGCCTAGCTAAAAATTAGGGATCTAATTATTGAAAAGGGAAGTGTAACTATCAGAGAAAACTAGCAGCATCTGTTACGAGGTTAGCAAGTAATAACACAAAGGGGGCTCACATGTCATTCAGGATGGTTAAGGGACAGTCTCTTTGATAACATTTGACAGCGACTAGGAAAGAAGTAAGGAGGCAAGCATGTCCATACAGGGGGGAAGAACATTCCAGATACAGGGAAGGCCTGTCCTACACAATGCACGGAAAAGACAGCAAGAGGTCAGGAGGGTTGACGCTTCACAATGACCGCCAGAGTAACTTAGGGATCAAGCAGAGCCAGTTACTGACTTACTGCAGGAAGGAAGCTCATCCAGATAGAGTTTTGGAAGAGTCCCAGAAGGGAGAAGTCAAGAGAGGTCATTTACAGGGTTTGGGGGCCTGGGTTTGAGTAGTGTTAAGTAGGTCTTTCAATGTGGGGAGCTAATTGCGATTGAGTGAAATTTGTGATATAAAAGTTCACGCCTGGTGGACACGGCTGGGCGAGGGTTCCAGAGCCCGTCGGAGGCCCAATCAGTTCTTCACTCAGCACCCGTTGTGGGGGTCTCCCGTCCCTAGAGGGCGGTTCACCCAGAGAGCGGCTTCTGTGCCGAGAAGGGGCTGGCTGAGCAGCCTCGTGTCGGCATCGACGGAATTTTGAGAGATTCCTGAAGAAAAGCACCAAGTTACTCACTGGTTTACAGCTGTCTCATGCTGGCAAGAGTTTCCCGGGACGAAGAACAAAGTCACGTTGAGGGGCTTAGTCCTGATGGGTCGCTGTGCAGCTGAAGCTCAGGGGCCGAGGCAGAACCGGTGTACCTGTTGGAGGGCGGTCGCAGGGCCTGGTGGCCACAGGCAGGAGTTAACTTTGATTGTACTCTGACACGGGAGTATCTGGAGCAGAGAAGCAATGCAAGGACCACCTTGGCGGCTGGGACACAGCAACACAGACTGGGGGCTTCGCCGACAGAAGTTTGTGGTCTCGCAGTTCTGGGGGCTGGGGATCTGACCTCAGGGTGTCGGCAGGGTTGGGTCCTTCTCAGGGCTGTTTCAGGGGAAGGATCTGTTTCAAGGCCTGTCTCCTTGGCCTGTAGATGACCATCTTCTTCCTGTGTCCCTTCACGTCATCTTCTCTCTTTGCATATCTGTGTCTCCCTATTTCTCCTTCTCACAGGGACACCAGTCATATTGAATTAGGGCCACTCCAAGGACCTCGTTTTAACTGGATTACCTCTGTAAAGACTCATCTCCAAATAAGGTCACACGCTGAAACACTGGGATCAGGATGTCGCCATCTGAATTTTGAGGGGGACATAGTTCACCTAACAACAGCTGCTGCGTAGAAGATACAGTGAAGGGGATGGGGCTGGGGAGGGGTGATGGTGGAAAGAGGGAGCCTGTGTAGCAGGCTACTGCAGCTATAATAAGAGGATGAGAGGACGGTGCCTTGGATGACGGTGGTCACTGTGAGGTGGAGAGAGGGGATGGATTCTGGTTGTATTTTCATGGTGAAGCCAATATTGCCTATTGTGGGATTAGATATAGGAGGGAAAAGAGAAGAGTCAAGAAGGACTATGAGGTTTTTAGCCACTGGTTGATTAAAACTGCCACTGACTGAGCTCCTTCTTTTCTGCCTCAGGACCTTTGCACTCGCTCTTTCCTCAGCCTGAAATGCTCTCATCTTAGGTCTTCTCATCATTCGGATTGTGACTTAAATGCCACCCCCTCCCTTTAGAGAGGCATTTCCAACCTTAGGATTTGAAGAGGCCATTTCATAACAGTGTCACATCACCCTGTTTTAATTCACTGCTTGCCTTATAACTAATTGACATATTTTTATTTATTATCCATTTCTTACTACTGACATAGAAGTGACACTAAGACGGGACCTTACCTGCCCGGGTCACAGTTGTATTACCAGATCCTAGAACAGGGCCTGCCACATGCTAAGCACTCAATAACTGAGTGAGTGAATGACCTAGTGCCCAAATGGATATCAGTAGGTGAGGACCAGAGACACATGGAATAAGCTCCAGGTTTCTAGCTTGGATGACTGGGTGGATGATAGGTAAGAGAAAAACCCACCTCAGCTGTGCTTTCATAAGACCTTTGTTTGCTCATCTAACTAGAGGGTCGAGAGACAGGGTGGGTTGCGCAACTGGTTTGATTCAACAGCCGGAGGAGTGCAAAGGCTTCCTGTCTTTCTGTTTCTCTGCTTTGGCTTCTGGGCATCAGCTTCATCCTACCTGACTTCCCGTGTCATGGCAAAGTGGCTGTGCACTTCCCAGTTTCACCCCAATGAAGCTGCCAACTAGGAAAGGGAGGAGCAGGTCTTGTGGTAGCTCCCGCAGCAGAGTGAACAAGCTTCTTTTCCAGAATCCCCTGATCGTCTCTGCTTGAGTCTCAGAAGCAGTAAGGGGGCTCACTCCTGAACAACATCTTGTGGCTACAGAGGTGGGGCTATGCTGTCCTAGACCAGGGGCTCAGGAACCCTTTACATAAAGAGCTTCTTTCTGAGTCACACCTATTGATATTTACTGTATTGGAAATCAAAACCAGAAATTAAGAACGTGTTTAGTAATTCCCTTAAAAATAACGTAAAAAGCCGATTACATGTTAACATCATGTCTTTATGAAAAACAACTATTTTCAAAAATAAAATTTCTGTAAGAATGGCACTTTTGCAATGTTTTTGCAAATCTCTTTAATGGCTGGCTTAACCGAATACAGCTAGATTATCCATAATCAATCTGTTGCTATGTTGCTTTTTGGTTGAGGCAGATGAAGAAATTCTAGCCCCAATCAAATGCGACTAGAAAAAGGGGAGTATTTTAATAGCTTTTTCAGACAATGTGAATATTCTTTCATTTTATATTAGAACTCAGTAACTGTAATTTCTTTAAGGTTATTAGCAATGTGGAGTTTAAAATAGAACCAATAAGATTTTTGAACCCTGTTACATTAAAATCCATTGGTCTATCCTGCACTCTGAATCATTTACCCATGCATGGTTTTCAGACACCGAGCCGATGATTTATAAAATATTGGTTCACTGAGTTATGCAGATTTTCTAAATGTTGACACACAATATTGAAAAATCACGAGTTAATATCACCACGAAATTCATCAAAAAAATCTAAGAATTGGGAATGTGTCAAGCTCATGGGGGCACATAAGTTTTTCAGAATTCTAATTTTCACTTGAAAACCAGAATTTTATTATCAGCAATACCATCAGTTGTTTTCCTTGAAGCGACAGAATCATTTTGTTCATTTTTGAGAAAATATCTGCCGGAATAACCACAGTTTATTTGTTACTCATTCTTTCAAGTAAAAATGAAATTCCGTGAACAAAGCAGCTGGTCCAGCTCGCAACTCACAGGTCTCCCCGCCCCCTCCCCTCCCCTCCCGCCCCCGAACTATTGGACTTCGGCGCCGTACATGCTTCACGCACGCTTCCCGTTTACAGACACGGGATGTTAAAGGGATGTGTACTCATGGGTCGAGCTTTTTGCTTCACCAAGGATATTCTTAAGTGAAACAAGTGTGTCTTTGCCTTGAGTATGTGGTAATCAAGAACATGTGGTCACCAGGACACTTTAGGATCACTGCCTTGACGAGCGCTAAGGTGGCCACAGGGTTCCCCACCATCCTCACTGCAAATTCAACACGGTGAAAGAGGCAAATGATGTTTCAGTGTCATTATGAAAATATCTTGCCCTTGGACCACCCGGAAGGGTCTTGTGGGAACTATAGGAGTTCAAAGTCCACACAAAACAAAAACAACAACGAAGTCCACTTGGTGTTTACACTGATCATGACCCACCCCACCAGGGCGGACTTGAGTCAACGCTCCCCAAAAGCTCATGAGCTATGTTGGGGAGGAGTGCACGCCTGGTCTGAGGGACAATCTCAGCGATGCCGACAGGGGAACAGGGCAATGGATGCGCAAACATCCACTAAGAGAGGCACAGGAGAATAACTGGAAAGTTCTTTATTACGACTGTAACCTCTAGGTGAGAAAGTCAGATTTGGAATAGTAGTAATTACAGGAGATTTCCACAGTTCATTCAATATTCGGAACAGAGCGGTGTTTAAATAATTTAGAACAAGAATGCCTTCTTGCTTTCGTTTTACAAATAAAAAAAAAAATCTTGAGCGGGAGCTGACCAAATAGAGGGAGAGTACTGGCTTACAATTTTAAGCTGTCAGTGAATAGAAGGTATTCTTTTTCAAGGTCTTTCCATTCTTTCACACAGAAAGTTTTCCTTTGCGTCTAAGCGTCCTCCGTCCTGATCAGCACCTTCTGTTACCACTTAGGATGGTCAATTTACAGCACAACTGATGAGGTTACAGGCCTCTTTAATTACACTCCACACTCGAGTTCACGTAGCTTCAACTGATGAGGTTACAGGCCTCTTTAATTACGCTCCACACTCGAGTTCACATAGCTTCAACGGGATGTTCCCCAAGGCCTTCAGAGACCCACAAGACCGCATGGTATTCAGGGTGATTATTCTGTAGTTTTTGGCATAACACAATTAAGTTTATTCAATTCTGCTCTGTCACATTGCTCTGTGGACATCCCGAGATTCTTGAGAATCAATACTTCATGATGATTATTTACCCTGGTATTAGCCCAAGGAACCTCTTCACCTGAAGATTATCAAACTATTAGCTGGTATTTTTTCTCGTATTTTTTAATTAATATTTATGTTTAAATCCCATCTGGGTTTTATTTTGGTGTATGTTGTAATGTTTGTTTATAGCATTTTCCTGTAATACATGTACAGATGTACTAACATCACTTTTTGAGTAGTTCATTCTTTTCCCTCGGATTTTAAATGCCACTTTCATAAAGCAAGACAAAATCCACATACGCAGTGCCTGGGTTTCTGGACCCTTCATTTTGCTCCACTGAGCCATCTATTTCCTCACTAGTAACATCCTACCACTGTAGCTCCACAGTTTGTTTTGGTACTTACTGGAAAAATCTCTCACTCCGTGTGTTAGCTTCCTCCTGCTGCTATAAAAATTACCACAGGTTTAGTAGCTTAAATAATATAAATTTTTTTGGTGAGGAAGATTGTTGCTGAGCTAACATCTGTGCCAATCTTGCTCTATTTTTTTGTAAGTGGGACGCCGCCACAGCATGGCTTCGTGAGTGGTGTGTAGGTCTGCACCCAGGATCTGAACCTGTGAACCCCAGGCCACCCAAGCAGAGTGCGTGAACTTAACCACTATGCCAGCAGGCTGGCCCCTAAATAATATAAATTTATCTTACAGTTCTGAAGGTCAGAAATCTGAAATGGGTTTCACTGGACTAAAGGTGCCAAGCAGGGCTGCACTCCTGGGGCACTGGGGGACAATCTGTAGCGTTGTCTTTTCCAGCTCCAGGAGGCTGCCCTCCTTCCTTGGCCCCTGGCCCCTTTCCTCCATCTTTCAAGCCAGCAAATATGAGGTGAGTCCACCCCACAATGCATCACTCTGAGCTCCTTTTCTGCCTTCCTCTTCCACTTTTAAGGACCGTTGTGATGACATTGGGCCCTCTTGGATAGCCCAGGATTATCTCCTTAGGGTCACCAGATTGGCAATCCTAATTCCATCTGTGCCCTAAATTCTTCTTTGCCATGTAAGTTAACATATTCATAGGATCCAGAAATTGTGTGGACGTCTTTGAACGGCCATCAGTCTACCTGCCACACTCAATATTGCTCCTTTTCAAAAATTTTTGAGTTGTTTTCCTACATGAATTTTTGAATGCATTTGTCAAGACTCCACTCTACTCTGCCCTCCTGCTTCACTCCTGGTGCCTCCCCTCTCAAAAAACCTAGTTAGATTGTTACTGAATCTATATTAAGGTCATAGTGTGAGGCTGAATATTTTAAGCATCCTAACAATCAATGATGAAAACCAAATTTCCATTTATAATGCTAGAGGAAAGATGACTACTTTATTCTCTATGTAGAAAATACACAATGGTTTTCATAATCAAAAGAAAGGTATACTTTGTTACAGATATGATACAGTTTCATAATAAAATATTGTTCTTTTTCTGGATTTTTCTGGTATGTCAGCTTGTAAAAACTCATTTTTTGTGTGTGTGATTTTTCTTCTCATTCTAAATAAATATCCATGTTCAAATCTAATTTTGTATTTGTAAACTTGAATTTTCTCTTAAAGGGCTCCCCACTCCACCAGCTGAATGAGTTCCATGCCCCACAGAACCTGTTTCCATCCCATCAGGAGATGAAACCAAATGCCACCTGGTTACTCAGGCCTGAAACTTGAAGGTGTTCTTCATTCCTCCTGTGTCCTCATTTATCACCTGCAGTCAATGAACTCCTCTGGCTCACACCTCTTAGCTATCTCTTGCAAAAGGTTACCTCTTTGCTTCTTTTTCTTCTTTCTTCATTTGTATTTGCCTATCAAATGAGTAAATCCCACTCTTTCATCCCAGACCACAAGAGTCACGACCTCAGGGCCTTTATCCATGCTCTATCTTTATCTCTGACACCCGGCTAGATGTGGGTGGGACACATGACAGGCACTGGATACATATTTGTTGAATCAATACTTCTTTGTAAAAACTGGAAACAATAAAAGTCCACTTGACCTTCCTCTGATCTTACTTCCCCTCCCCAGAGAAAAATCACTGTCATCAGTAGTTTCTATACATTTACATATAGAAATGTATTGTTTTATTTAGTTTTTACAGAAATGGGGTAAAAGTGTACGTATTATCCAGCAACTTGCTTTTTCCACCTAATGTCTTGGAAATCTTTCTATGACAATACATTTGGCTCTACTTCTTTCTTTTTAACTGCTGCATAGCATTTCATGAGTCATCCTTGTGTATTCATGTAACCAGTCTGATGTTAATGAACCACGACATTCAAGTAGATTTATTGATTCTGAGGGTATTTGTCCATTTGTAGTCGAGACTGCCAAAGTTCTCTCCAAAAAGGCCAAACATGAGGAATTCACTTCTTGCTCTCCACGCACGGTCACTATCGAAGTGTAAGCCATCATGGTGCCCAGCTGGGCCTCTCGCCGTCTTCAAACCGCTTCCAGTCCGCCCTCCACACTGCCTGGAACAACGTTTTTGAAAAAATCAAATTTAAACATGTCACTTCCCTCCTTAAAACCGTTCAGTAGCTCCCAGGAACTTTTGGGATAATCTACAACCCTTCACACGTCTCCTAAGACCCCACTGTCACCTGAGTCTGGCCAATCTTTCCTTTCCTGACTCAACCTCTTTCGTCTCCCTCACCCCGCTTATTTTGACTAATAATCTTCCAACTGGGCCCTGGGTATCCCTGAGAATATGTAAGGATGTGGTCGTGAGGAGTTTTTAAAAATTTTTTTATTTTTAAAATTTCTTTTTTTAAGGAAGATTAGCCCTGAGCTAACTACTGCCCGTCCTCCTCTTTTTTTTGCTGAGGAAGCCTGGCCCTGAGCTAACATCCGTGCCCATCTTCCTCCACTTTATATGTGGGACACCTACCACAGCATGGCATGCCAAGTGGTGCCATGTCCATACCCGGGATCTGAACCGGCGAACCCTGGGCCGCCGAGAAGCAGAACGTGCGCACTTAACCGCTGCGCCACTGGGCCGGCCCCGTGAGGAGTTTTAAGGGACTCGATTTTCAGATGCTCAAATTCCTAAAACTGATCTGCCTGAGAAGATTCCTGGGGTCCAGACCCACCTTTCATTTCACAATGACCCCCACCCACTTGGCCCACCCAAAATCTTACTACATTGTACTGTATTGAGGTGAAGAGGATAATAACCTTGAGGATTCTGAGGATAATGTGACAAGTTCTTTTAATTAAAGCATCATTAAGACAGGCATTTCCAATAAAACTTTACTTTTCTTTACAATTATCAGATGTCATGATACGCATTGATTAAACTGTATATTGCTAACAGCTGCTCAACCTAGAAGAAATTTTAACTCTTAGAAGCATGATGACACAGTCTGATCAATAAAAGACTTGGAAGCATAAAACATATTGCATTAGGATAAAATTCTGTGGTGGAAGTGTAATGAAAATATGTTTTCAAGGAGAAAAAGAAAGGATCAATGTAAAATTCTCATTGGTACAAATCTTAAGTATTTTTAAAATGGATGATGGTGGTGATGAAAATAATAAGTTTTCACATATTGAGGTATATGGGGAAGCCATTCTGGTTTAACCTTGATTCGGCCTAAAACTTGTTTTTCCCAGAGCATCCTGACTTATGGCCCACCAAACATGCACTGTACATCAGCTTCAAACATCTTCCCAAAGCAGAGAACGCGCTCTTTAAAGACAGGGATGAATGTCTCCCTTTCTGACGCCAGTACCAGCACTTCTTTGAAGATAAGCTTTTCTTCCCAGAGATCCAAGGCCAAGTTGATCTGCTGTTTGTGCTGAGCTGCAGCAAAATATATCCTCGTGATTTTGGGGAAAAAATTTGCATTCCTGTCATGCTTGATGTATGTTCTTTGTTCTGAAACGGTGTGTAACCATGCGGTAAACCACGCTTCTCAGAGTGCTTTCTTCCCTGGTGGAGAGAACACTCTCGGGATAGTCCTCAGTGTTGGCTCAATAAATACCACTCATATTTCTTATCTATAGATTGGTTATTGATTATTTGCATCGACAGTGCAACTAAGTATTAAACCACAATGGTATTTATAACCCATGGGGTCTATTTAAAAGATTTCTGAAACCACTTTATTTTAAAAGGTCATTTACAACTCATCAGAACTTACTTCTTTTGTAACTAAACATGATAAAAATAATTATCAGTATTAACTGAAAAACGTGTGAGGGAAATACATAGCATTGCTTTAGGGGATCTAAAAAAAAAGCGTGGTCCACTATAGTGCTCCCTGCAGGTCTTTCAACGCCGTGAGTCCACTGTGTGCTCTTAGCCTCGGTCCTTCAGATCAGCTGTTCTCACCTGGAAGGCTCTTCTGCTGCCTTCCCATGTCTAGCTCCAGCCTGGCTAACTCCACCCTCAAGCTTCATCTTAAATGTCACTCTACTTGAGGAGCTTTCTTGTCTTGACTAAATGAGATCTCCTTAACATACGTTCCTACAGTACCATGAATTTCCCCTTTACATAAGACTCACCCCACATGTAACTCCTTGCTAAAATAAGCACCAGGAGGGCATACACAGAGCCATTCTTTTCACTGTCAGATCCTAGTGCCAGTGTACACAGGCTGGGAGGTTGGTTGTGCCCTTTAAAAAGAACCATTTCAGTAGAGTGATGTAAAAGGAAGTCAGCTTGCACAGGGCTAGAAAAACTACAAGGTAAGGAAGTAGAGGCAGCGAGTGAAGGCTCATTACAGTTTAAGTGGGTCAGCGACAGAAAGGGAGGGGGAATCTCTGACTTCCAGTAGGAACAGGGGAGAGTGAAGAGCACAGGGAATAAGCAAGCAGGGAGCGGCTGGGTTTGGACATAAATAGGGGATAGGAGAGACTTAAGTTCCGAGTCTCCATGCCAATACATTGCACAAAACTTTAAAACTTGGTTATTGGGAGTAATTTACAGGAAGTAACATATTCACACATATCACATGCATTTACTGACTTCATCCATACAGATGGTAATATGAACGGTGAACGCGCTTTATCTCTTCATACATTTGTCTAATTGTAGGGATGTCCGGTCTGAATTAATTAAAAGAAGCTTAAGCAGCATTGGTTGTGCACATTATCCACACCCATGACTTTTTCCCCTCCCAAACGAAATCTGGTACAGAGCAATAAATTCCCCTGAGGGGGAAAATCCTTCTACTGTGTAATGCTTCCTGTTGGCAAGACACCTGTGCAAATATTTGCTCCTTCAGAGATCTCTATTCACCTAGCTTTTTTCTGTAAGGTCACTAACTACCAATCATGTTACATGATGTCAATCATTGACACAAAGAAAGCAGCCACCATCCTAGCCCTGATTAGCATTCTCTGCTAAACCACCTGTCTGCATAAAGCTACCCCACAAGCTTCCATTAAAAAAATTAATTTTTTTTTCACTTAAAGCGTTTGACACGCTTTTAAAGTGCGACTATCCCTGGAAAGCATTACACATTAAAACACTTTTACTGTAGTCAAAGGGCAGCAGAAGGATCCAGAAGGCCTCGGAGTCTGTTTGCACATCAATAAAACAGCTGCCCTGCCTTCCTAGACTTTTGTGAGGGTCACAAAAGTATGTCAGTACTTTATGCATTCTACATATACATGCAAAGTACTGCACAAAAAAAATGCTCCTTATACAAAACCAGAAACAAGTCACAGAGCCAGGCCCGGGGGAAGCGAAGCAAGAGGGAATTTGAAAAGGTCTGATAAAACAAACAGTGTGGAAAGAACCTTGCAAAAGGCCGTCCAGCTGTGCGCAAACGTCATCAGCATCATCACTGTGATGGGAGAAAGAAGGGGCCTAATTCACAGCTACCCCAGTGGCGAGTGATGGGGAGGAAGGGCGTCCCGGGTATCTGCTGGGAGAACGGGAAGAAGCCAGCCGGCAAGTGTGGGAGCCACCTCGAGATGGATGGTAGCCGCGCTGCCAGGCCTGGCCTTAGGTAGATAAGCCGGGGCGGGCCTTTAACGGCGCTCATCACACTCATCATAACTGCTCCAGCTGTCTTGTGGCCTTCCCACAGTAGGCCTCACAAATATTTGTTGAGTGCATGGTCCTCTTAACCGGGGGTGGCAGGTCTGCAGACATCCGCGGGGTAGCGCGTCGCCCACGCATCCACGTACGGGGACCACTCGAGAGGAGGGGTGCAACCTGGGGCGCACGCGGCGTGCAGGCAGAGGTGGGCGTTCCCTCGAAACAACCCACGTCCACAGTCCGACCGAGAGGGCAGCTGAACGCCGCGGCCCCTCCTCCGGCTGGCACCCACCTTCACCCAGCTCGGCAGGTCACACCTCCCTGCGCGTGTCCGCAGCGAGGCCGACCCCTGGAGCACGCGCAGTGGGCAGCACCGGGCCTCCCGCGTAGCCGGGCGGCAGTTGTGCTTCAACCGTCAGCGGGCTCGACCAATCAGAAGGCATGTTGTTGCCGCGGAGCCCCGCCCCCTGGGGGAAACTATGGTAACGGGAGACCAATCAAGAGGCGTTTTGTTGCCGCGGAGCCCGCCCCCGACAGGGGCGTAGGGTGACGGCCGAGGGTCATGGGGTCTAAGCGCTCCTGAGCCGCCGAGCAGCGGAGGGCCGCGGCGTCCCGTTGTGCCGCGGCCGCGAGCAGCGCGCCGGGCCCGCACTCGCCCGTCCGCCCACCCCCGGCGGCGGCGCGGCCCATGCGGCGGGGAGCGGAGGCCGGAGCGGGCGCGGGCTGGGCGTCTCAGGTGCGGCCGGCGGCCCGGGGCGGTGAGGGGGCGGCGGCGGCGGGCGCGGTGCGGCGCGGTGATTGGCTGCCGGCGGAGGGCAGCGCGGCGGCGGCGAGGCGGCAGCCGGGGAGGAGCCGGCTGAACGGGCCGCGCGCCGGGCCGGCAAGATGCTGCTGTCCCTGGTGCTCCACATGTACTCGATGCGCTGCGTGCTGCCCGCCGCGGTGCTGCTGGGCTCGGCGCCCACCTACGTGCTGGCCTGGGGGGCCTGGCGCCTGCTCTCCGCCTTCCTGCCCTCCCGCTTCTACCAGGCGGTGGACGACCGGCTCTACTGCATCTACCAGAGCATGGTGCTCTTCTTCTTCGAGAATTACACCGGGGTGCAGGTGAGGCCCGACCGCCGCACCTGCCGCACCCTCTCTCCACCTGAGTACCCGCGAGGGCTCCGGGGCATCTCCCGGCTTGGAACTCTCCAGTAGCCGCTCCCCCCCCCCCCCCCCCCCGGAGACTTTAGGGTCATTCCGCCCTCCCTGGCAGAGCCGGCCCCAGGACCACGTGCCATCACCCCATCCTTCCCCCGCGGGGGAAGTTTCATGGTCTGACTTAAGGGTTTGGCCTCAGGCTTCCTGCAGGTCCCGTAGGTCACTAGGAAGCTGTAGTAACGTTGTTCTGAGGCTCCGAGTGGGATCAGCCGCCCCTTCTCCCCATCATGTGTTACCGTCTGTTCTGGTGCTTAGCGACGTGGGTGCAGGTGAACATTGAAGTCGGGCCCGCGTTTGACGGTTTTGGGCATTTGGTGTAAGAAGGTGGCAGTGTTTGAACTCAAAAGCGCGCTTTTAAAAATAGGAGACCTGGTCTCGAAACAGATCAATGTTACTGTTTGGACAAGAAGTACAACTTTGTCCTGCGTTCTTGCTGAGTGTTAGTGAAAGCTGGGGGAGGAAATGAATACATTTGTTCCTGTAGAAGCCCTACCGTAGATACAGTTCTAGCCTGCTTTGCCTGGGCTTAAATGTGTGGCTAGTCTTTTGTCTGGTTACTTTCTTTGGAGAGATTGGATTTGTAGATTAAATTTGTAAAACAAACAAAAGTAGAAGGGCCTCTTACCTTATCTAGTTGTTTGAAGTCTCATACAAAATAACAATGGTGACTTCTTTTATTTCCCACTTTGACAAAAGAGCTTGATTCCTGGTTATTCCTTATATCCAGTTCCTCAGAACATAAATTGTTGTTTGTATCCTTAATTTTCTTTTTCTCTGCTTGTTTGTCATCCATGTGAAGATCTTAAGAGACCTTCAGTTACTTCCCTCAGTTTAGAACTGTCAGTTCCGAGTCGGCCACATCTAGGCCTGCCTCTGCATTTCCTTGTTTAAGCAGGATGATACAAGCCTTTGATAGCAGAGATTAACATTTGCCGTTCAAATATGATTCCAGTCTAACACAACCCAAGTCTGGCTAGGGAATAGACTTAGAAAATCTTAGAGAAGTGTAAAATTGTTTTTACGCTTTCCGTAAATATAAATCCTGGACTGTGAGCATACCAGTTATTTTAGGTTGCATTTGTTTGAGATTTTTTTTTAATGTATTGTTTTTTTATTTTAAATCAATGCAATAAAGTATTCAAACACTGCCAAAATATTTTGAGAAAGTTCTTTCTACCTACACTCACCTTTCCCAGGTATGCAACCAGTTGGGTGTGTAACTTTTGATTTCTTCCAAGAGCTTTTAAATAAATGTGTGAATTGTGGGAAGACTCCATCTCCATCAAATTAACTTCTTAGATGGGTTTTATAGTAGCACTAAGTATACCCATAACCTCTGGGGACACCTCTGTGTCGTTGTGATGGAAAGCAAAGGAAAATAAGAATCTTTATACATAATTTACCTTCCCTCTTTTGTAAATTTGTCTAATTTTGTGGAGCTGAATAAACTGAGAGTTGACTCTTCTTAAATGGGATTGGAAGTTATTTTTTCCTGTAATATTTTCTCAGTTTATTATAATTTCTTAAACAGAGGTTGATATTAATACAATCCAAAACTAAGTAGTAACTTCTCAGTAAGAAATCCCTAGAACCGACCCTTCATTCATTCATTCAATATTGGAGTGTGCACCATGCTCCAGATCCTGTGCCGGACACTGAGGGACGTAGTGAAAAACACATGGACAAGGTCCCTGCCTTCATGGAGCTCACATTCTGGTGGGACACAAACAATAACAAGAAAAAATAAAAAGTACTGTGCTCTGTGAGGTTGTTGGCCTAGTGAGTGGAGGGTGGGGGTTTGGAGAAGGCTCCTTGAGCAGGTGACATTTGCGTGGAGCTCTGAAAAAAGGCCTGTTTGGGAGCTATTGTAGTAATCCAGGGGGGAGGTGATGGTCAGAATAGTGGAAAGAGTGGATGTGAAGAGAATAGAAAGGATCCCAGGTCTATTTTAGAGGTGGCTGGTAGGGCTTTGTGATTGGATATGAAGGAAAAAGGAGAGAGGATAGCGTTCCTAACAAACTTAGTATTTAGTGGGTAAGCTGGGATTCAGTCCAAGGCAGTCTAGCTTCAGCGTCCGTTTTCCAAAGATGATTTGCTAGGTGGTGTGGTTGTGTTGGTTGAGATGAGATCCCCACTCTCAAGGTATTCATACTAGGAAAAACATGGACAGACAGTTACAGTGGAATGCTGAAATTGGAGTGTTTGTGTTTATTAGCTTTGTGATACACAGTAACTTTACTTGTGTTATTCAAGAAGGCTGTACCAACTGTTATGAACTGCTTTGAATCTTCCAATTGGATGGAGTAAGTAGCATGGCGTGTTTAGGGAAAAGAGGTTCTCAATTGACAACTGAATAAAAATGAAGACTCCTAAGCATGGCATTCACGGCTGTCTAAATTCTGCCCTGGCCAACTTTTTTCTTCATTGGTTTCACTGTAGCCCAACTGCTGCTTCCTCTCCAATTCCACCCAAATTACCAGTACATTCTCAACAAGGTGCCTTTGGACTGCTCTTCTCTGTATGCTTTCTTCCAACTCAAGCCCCAGCTTTTCTTCATCAGTTGTGATCTCACCCCATCTCCATGTCGGGATCACTTATATGTGACATTAACCTATAAAGTAGTAGCATAATGTTAGCATATATTGATGTATATATTGTCCCCTCTACAAGATCATGACCCCTCGGAGGTGGTGATAAAGGGGAGAATGACCTGATTTTTCCTTTTTAACAAAATGGCCGAGCAGTCTACAAGAGCTACTGATTTGTGTTTCTGTGGAAATGTGGCTGCATCGTCCTTCTGAGGGTGGGGTTGTTGAATGGCCTTAGTGGTTGACACGTTTTGATCTAACAGGGTCTACCTGTGTAGTGAGTCTTAATTGCATTCTTTACTGAAGTAGCTAAAGGAGAAAGAAACAAGAACTCCACCCTCAGCAGTAAGGGTGCGAATGAATTAAGGTCAGAGACCTTATAAAAGAGGGAATTCTGGAACAGCCAGCAGTACAGAGAAAACTTTGTTTACTTGTCAATAAAAACTTGTGGTTTTTGCAGTTTTTGAACATATGCCATTCTGTAAGGTTTATTTTGTTTCCTCTGTTTCTCTGTAGGAAGTAGCAATAAAAACCCCAAATAAGCAAGTGTTGCCTGATATTTTAGAGGGCTGTGTGTACAAGTGTAAGTGACATTTGGAAGACAGCTTTGCTCTGCCGCATCCCTGGGTGGGAATTCCAGGCACAGAAAGAAGTGGTGGGGGAGAGACCTGGAAAGTCCTGATTGTGTGCTAGGTGCGAGCATTTTAGATTAATAAAATAGTCTCCACTGTCAAATAACACACAAGTTAGCAGCGTAGAAAGAAGTCAGTTAAAAAAAAAAAAGCTGTTGGTGAGATAAGTTGCAAAGTAGAGAAATGAGCAAACTTCTGAGGAGATAGAGGAGGAACGCGGCTGAATTCCAGCCATTACTTAGCTGGGAGGTGGTTGTGCACAGATAAGCGGGTGGTTCATCTGAGTTAGGTGCCGCACAGCGAATGCCGGCTCTTTGGGCCTTACACATTGCTTTGCTCTCATTCTTAATTTGTATTTCTGTAGGGAACTTCTTTTATATCAGGTTGAATTTTTTTCTCGCAAGCTTCTTATCTTCTCTGGTTAATATTCAAAGTGAAAAAGTTACGGGGAAGCCTTCTCATTTGACATTTTTTGTTTGGAGTTTTTGCAGAGGATAGTTTGTTACAGTTGAAAGCACAAGAGACCAGGGTGTAATTTCCAGTTTTCTGCCACACTGCGTATCAACTGGAATAAATCAGCTTGTCAACTTGATATTCTCATCCTTAAATGGAATACTTATTGTCACGTTATTTTGAAGACTAAAGGGGATAGTATGTGAAGCTGCCCAGCTTGTTGAATGGTGCATCATAGATGTTCAGAAGAAGCACGCCCTGTAAAGTTAGCACAATACCAAGAGGCAACATGGCAAATGCACAAGAAAGCTTTGTGATTTGTAAGGTTCCATTGAGATGTTGCATGATAATTTGTCATACTGACTGTTAGACAAATGGCTGTGTTTATATTTTGACCTTGTTTCAGAGGGGCATCATGACTTGGCTATTCAATGAAATGTTTCAAAGTGGGCAGAAAAAGACCATAGTTTTTGTATGCATTACAATAGAAATTTTGTACTGGTTAATTGGTGATATATTTCATTGGCATAAAAATACATTTGAAAGTTCATTGCAAATAATTATAAACATTGTAGACTGTAAATTATATCTACCATCTTATTGAAACAGATTGTTTATAGCTGCATTTCTACATCAGCAGAGACTTTTTAAAAGAAAGACTAGATTCCTGGTTTTCTTATCCTTTTAATCATTTAGCAGCTTTGAGTAAAAAGTTTCACTTTATTGGGTAATAACAATAACATCTTTTTGGATGGTTACTGTGCTCCGGGCACTGTGTGAAGGAGCTCACGTAGTCTCATCTCACCGCAGCCCCATGAGGAGTAATTAGTATTACTACACTCATTTTACGGGTAAAGAAATAGGTGTGGAGAGGTTAGGTCCTTTTGCTAAAGTTCATAGTTAGTAAGGTGATGGACTAAGATGCAAATGCAAGCTGCTCGCGAAGAAGGCGAGCACAGCCAGTTCTGTAAATGCATCTGTCCCAACTGAGACAGCTAGAAACAGTCGACTGACTGAATGGAAACTAGTCTGTGTGAAGAATCTTTCTGTGTTTCTGTCTACTGAAGTTACAGTTAACCTTTCCTAAAAAATGAAGTTTGAGTTTCACATAGTGAAAAATTAAAACAATCTCTTGGACAGTGAGATGTTTCTCATCCTTCTTGCTCTGCATTTTGAGTTGTTGGATGGTTGCTTTTGAATAAACAATTTGTTTTTAATAAAACTTGTGGTCTCACTACAGCCCAGTCAGAGCAGACCCCCACCTGTCCTTGGCAGACTCATCCTCCCCTGACTCTAGTGTCCCCAGGTCCTTTCTCTCCCTGGGCGGCCCGTCCTGCCCCACACCTCCCCAGGGGGCTTGTCTGGCTCTGGCCGCATGCACCAGCAGGCCCCGAGGCTCCACATTAACGTCTGACAGATGTCTCCAGGTCAGGATGCTCAGAGTGGTGCTCTTCTCCCTGATGGTACCCACTGATGTCCACCCCGACGGCCACACCACAGCCCCCAGCCTCGTGCTTGCTTCCTCCTCGCTTGGCCCCATCCCCACTTGAGCATGTACCTGTTGAAAGAAAAGCAAATTTTTTGATCAAATACTTGGAGGCCTGTGCTCTTGGTAACTATTATGTTACAGTCTAGAGGAGGAAAAACTACCCTCTTTGATTCACTGCTGGGGCCTGCAAATTAAACTGACAAGAGCCAAATCAACAGGAAAAAAGTCATACAAATTTTATTGATATTAATATTTTTACATGTGCTGAGGCCTCACAGAAAAGAACTGAAAACCAAAAGACTGGACTTAGGAGTTTATCATATTAACGAAGAGCGATAAATTGTGGAGACATGACTAGACAGAAGAAAAGGAGGTTTGGGCCCTTAGGGCTGGTAAATTGTGGGCAGGTCACTAGGAAATTGTGGGAAGGTTTGCTATGCAGACATCTCAGTGCTGTCTCTAATCTTTCTGGTACTTTAGAGGGAACACTGTAGGAATGGAAATGGAAGTCGCCTTTGCCAAAGGAAGTTTATGCCCCACCTTTTGGCAGAAAGGGGAAGAGCCGAGAGCTCTTCCTGCATGTGCTTTTTCTCAGTTGCCTTCAGCTCGAAAGAATCCTTGTACCAAAGTGGTATAGTTTGAGATGGCATATTCTGCTCCCCTTCAACGGCATCATCTATGTTTAAGAACAATGAAAGAAATTAAAAAAAAAAAGATCATCATTCGTTTTGCATGCTGAAAGACAATGGATATTATTGAGATCAGTGAAGACTTTTTTGCAAAGAAAGAATGCTGTATATCTGTCTCTGTAGCCTTGTTATTCGGATCCTCTACTGTGCTAAATGTATGGTTTCATTTCATTTTACTACCTCTTCTCAGGATACAAAAGGGGGAGTCTTCAAGCAGTTTGCGTGTCGTGGGAGCAAATTAAAAACAGTGTAAAGATATGGTCAAGGTGAGGGGAAAGGAGTCTACATCTGAATTCAAGCCGCCTTTGAGAGCCAGTTTGTGCAAGGGAAACAAGTTTGACTAAAGCAGAATAGTAACTAGTGTGTCAGTTGCAGTGAAGATAATTACTCACAAAGCATTTTTATTGTCTGCTTCTGAATTAATAAAAAGAAATTGTTCTTTTTCTCTAAAGGGACTTTAGATGAGTTTTAAAAAAATGGATGGACCTAAAATTACTTAAAGAATTAGGAAGAATTAAAAAAAGCCATATGTTTTATGTGCCTTGTTTTGAAGGAACAGATTACCTGCAAAAAAAAGTGATTAATGTAATTTAAAATATAAATACTAGAAGATTCACAGAATTATGCCTTTAAAAAGTCACTGGTGCATTTAAAGTATTTTACTTAAGTTTATTCCAAAACACTTTACTGTTGAAAATGAGGTATAGCTTTATGCACTTGTGAAAAATAAAAGTGCAACTTACTGATTCAGTAAGTATGTGTTGAAAACCATCTGGGTGCTAGGCTCTGGGTGTAGAAAAATGATGAAGTCCTGTCCTGGCCACTGAGGAGCTTACGGGCATTAAGGGGGACTTGACTTGTGAATAAGTTTACACAAGGTGTCCTTGGTGCTCCCATTGGAGTGTGAATGGGGTTTGTCCTCATGCGAAGTGGGGAGTGGTTGATCCTGGTGTCGGGTTAGAAGGCAGGAAGGCTGCAGTGAAGAGATGAGTTTAAGGGAACGCTGATGTAAAATGATTACAATGAGAGGGTGCAGGTGATCTTGTAGATAATCATAATCGTTTAATAAGTTGTGTGGGTATTTTGTAGTTCTTATGACCGTTTTTAAATTTAGAAAACACTACAGCTATCTCATTAGTCATATACTTGTTAATATGATAGTAATAACTGTCCTATTATTTTGAGAATCTGCATTCTTAAAACTTTTTCTTCCTCTCCACGTTAGTAAATTTAAAAACAAATGACCTTTCCACTTCAATGAATGGAAGAAGTTTGATAATTTTCAGTTAGAGTAAAATGCTTTTTCTTTGAAGCTTTGGAAATCAGTCAAGTGAAGGACCTTAAAAACTGCGTGTGTTTGACCCATACACATTGTGGTTACGCAGTCCTTTCTTTCTTTACTGGATGTTTATTTGAAGTACTTACTAATAATTTGCAACTGTTACAGCAAGATTTACAGTTCTTTTCACTTTGCTTTTAGAACTTTAAAAATTTTGAATATGATGGGCTATCGGTTTCTAACTTCTTTCTTTTTTTTTTTATTTCTATTGAGTTCCATTTATAGTGACAAGTGAAAAAACTTAAATGAGGCAGTCAATCCAAATATCTACTTTGAGATCCTAAGTTATGTTTTGTCAAAGGCTTACCGTCTTTTGCATTTCCCTTGGAAATAGCTTTTATTTCAGTGGGGCACTAAGCATATGTAAAAGTATGAACTGTGGGTTTGTTTTCCCTTCAACCGCTGTGAATTAGGATTTTGTTCCTTTCTGAGTGATCTGCAGTAGCGTTACATTCTCCGCATCTGTTCTGCTCAACTGAATCATCTTACTCCAGCTGCAACTGAAGATCTGTTTTTAAATACGGAACATGTTTGACTTGGTTACTGAGCTAATCAAACAGTACATTGAAAACGTCCGTTGTGTGGAAGCCCTTTAGGAGTGGGGAGGGTTGGTGAGCCTTAGAGGGATCGCAGAGATGGCCTTTTCTTCAGAGCTTTTGGTTGTGTTTATGTCTGCACACGAAACTGGAAAACTGGCATTTGAAGGCCAGCATGGTGTAGTAAAGGGACCAAGCCAAAAAGTGGAGGTGTGGGCTCTTCTTGCTGGTGGTGCCGTGAACTGATGACGAGTCATTGAACAACAGCACACCGCGGTTTCTGTGTGCCTCGGCCTACTTCAGTGTGCAGTCAGAGAGCTGGACCCGAGGGCGGCCAGGCGTCATTCCTGTGCCAGGGCCCGCACTGAGTGTCTTCACTCCTGGGAATCGTTTACCATGACAGGAGATGATTATACTTAGTTTTGTGGTTTCTTGTCCACCCTCACTGTGCTTGTTTTATTTTAAAATGGGATATATCTACCTCTATAAAAGGTAAAATTTGCACTGCTATGTTTTCTATGGTTGATGCTATAATCCTGTGAGAAATGTCTATTTTATTATTAAAACAATTATTTCTGACAAAAAATTGTATATATTTAAGGTATGCAACGTGATATTTTGGTATATGTATACATTATAAAATGATTACTACAATCAAAGTAAAAAAATGCCTTTTAATAACTTATTTGTTATTTACCTTCAAAGGCTGCAGCCTGGCAGTCTCTTAATCAAGCTCAGAGCAAGAAAGGGAATTGGATAGTTCAAACATCGCCTTCAGCTGGAGGGCAGGCAGGTCGCCAAAGAGTGGTATTCAGGTTGAATCAATTAAACCGCAGCCTTTCAATGCGAATATGCTAGCCAAGGAAGTTAAGCCAGAAGTACTCTCTCCTGTAGCGGCAGTGCTTTAAGCCCAGGGTACCGTACTCAGTGGTCTCGGACCAGTTCTGGCTGATTGGTAAGAAAATGGGGATTACTTACAAGCCAGAACTCTACTTTTAACCCTGCTCAGATCAAACTGTTGGTTTAGGGTGGGTTTTTTTTTTTTTTTTTTCATCACTGATAAACTTTGTTAATAAAAAGTTATTGAGCAAATATTTAAATGCATATTACTTGCATAGCACTGTACAGTTTTCTAAGGAAGGTTATAGAAGCCTCAGTCTGAGCCCCTGGCCTCCAGAGCTTTGTCATCTAATTCCATTTATCGACAGATTTGTTGGCTTCTTGTCCTTTTCTTTCTTCTGTTAAGATATTAATGAGTAGTGTTGTGACCAAAAGATAATCACAGTGGATATCTAAAAGATTAAAAGCCTTAGCTAGTTCATAATCCTGCATAATCTGTGGTGACAAGATGAAGAAACAAGCATGCCATGAATAAAGGAATAGCGGTCATTTCTTTGAAGTCTTTATAAATATACTTCTCATTTCTTTAACTTATTATGAAATATTTGAGAGAGAGAAATACAGAAAGACTCATATAACAAGCAACTGTGATACCCGGTTTAAGAGAGAAAACATGACTGCTGGAGCTGACACCTCCTGCGTACCCTCCTCTCTCACAGCCTCCTCTCTTCCCAGAGGGCCCCCTTACCCTGGACTCCCTCTGTTCTTTAGAGACATATAGAGTCTTGATCATGGCACTGTGTTTCCCTATTACTTACAGAGTATAGTCTTAATCTCTACTTGATGCTCAGGAGACTTTTTTCATTCTGGTTCAGATTTCCCTTCTGGTCTCCTTGCTCCAGCTCACGAACTCTGCGTGCAGCCTGTGTCTTGACCATGACACTGCTCGGTGTACCCCAACAGGCCTCGGATGCTCCCGCTTCCATTTCTTTGTTCATCTTTTCATAAACATTCTTCCTTTATCTCATCTGCTGAAATTGCACCTAATGAATACTACTTCTGCTCTGGAATTGACAGTTCTTTAAAATAAAATGTACTGTATTTTCATAATATTTGCATTAGGTCTCATTTCAGTTATTGTTTACATGCCTGTCTCTTCCACTACACTGTAGGCTCTTTGAAGGAAGATACACCGTATGAACAGTATTTCAAATATTGTAAGCAGTCAGTAAATGTTTGTTGTATCTTTCTCATGAGGATATTGATTATTCTGTTTTACTTTATGACCATCAACCTACGCTACACTTAACTACTTTGTAAACATTTGCCATTTATGGTCTCTGGGTCTTCTAAGAGAAATCTAATTTTGTTAATCATGGATAGAAATATTCATGACACTGTTTATCAATTTTTTGACATTGTCCTATTTTGTATGTTACAGTAGTACATGTTTTAAAATATCAAAATAATATTTCTTTTTGTTTTATCTTTTAGATATTGCTATATGGAGACTTGCCAAAAAATAAAGAAAATATAATATATTTAGCAAATCATCAAAGCACAGGTTTGTATTTCATTTGCGTGAAACTTAGGTTTTTCTACGGAAAGTACGTGGGCATTCAAAGAAAGACTATATATGTTGTTATATATTTAAATGAAAATTTTTTCTTATTATTAAAACATGAATTTCTTATGCAGATATTATACATGACCTTGTAGTTTTGTGATTTTACTTTTTAGAAAGTCAGGAATGTGAAAACTATGAATTTTCCTGAACTTACCTTCACCCTCTGATGGGTATAAGTAAGCTTTTTTCTTTTTTCTGTTTCTTTGACTAGCTCTTTAGTCTAGGCATTCTTTCTTCTTGTAAGTTATGTTTCTGGAAGTGGAATTGGTGGGCCGAAGTGGATATACATTTTATATTTTTATTGTTAAGCTGCAGAAAGCTTGTACCAATATGTAAGTACTCATTTCCTAAACACTGTATGACTTTCTAATGTCTGCAGTTCCTTTTGCCTCTTCAAATGTTTTGGTTTAATTATAGCTTACTCCTCCATCAGAGGAATCATAGAAGACTCTGGTCTCCAAAATAGTGCAGTATATATTTTAGATTAGGTTAAGGTACTTTTTTAAAAAACTTTTTATTTTGAAATAATTATATAGAGTCACAAGAATTTGCAAAAATAGTACATAGAGTCCCATGACCCTTTCACCAAGTTTCTTCCAATGGCGACATCTTACATTAACTATTGTACAGTATCAAAACCAACAAAACTGACATTGGTTAAGGTACTTTTTAGTTCTCCAAATAATTCAGTCCAAAAAAAAAATCCCACTTCATAATTTCTTCAAACCTGTATCTGCTTTTGATGCACACTTTCTAAATTCGATTTCTGTTACTTAAAAAATACCCAGGAATTCAAAGCTAAAAACAACCTGATCAATGGTAATACCTTAGTGGAAAAATCACTTATGCCTGTGGCTTTCGTTTCTCTTCCTTCTGTCAACTGTGTCTCTTCATGATTTTGTTGCTTTTATTACTACCTATGCCTTAGATACAGTAAATCAAGTAAAAGAAGTTGAAATGCATTTTTCTCAATTTAGCTTATTAATGATTACATTCAGTTTTATAGGACAAAAGTTGACGCTACAAAGGGTTGATAGGAATTTGGATGTATCTGTATTTCCCTGACTTTATTAACACGACAGGTTCAGACTATTTGCCTTTGGTACGTTTGACTTTAGCAAAGCAACCAGCCTTATGATCAGTGTCTACTTCCACATCTGGGCTATAAAGCAGCCTGACTTAGTTCCTGTATTTTGACTGTTCCTCCAGACATACTGGTCTTTTTACTGCCAACACAGTCCTGCTATTCCCGTCCTGTTGTTGATGGCATGTTTCTACCAGGGTTCCAATATCCAACTAAAAAGTATGTATGGGCCCAGGGAAGGGAGTGGCTCATGAGAGCCAAATTTCCATTATATTGAGCCACTGGTTAATTTCATTTAGAGTTTTCTTTCTGATTAACAGGATTCTCTCTTAAAATTCCTTGTTCAGGTTCCCTGCCAACCTTCCTTTTTCTAGGTTTCAATGGAAATACTGTTCTAGTAACAGAGCTGTGGTACTAATGTGAACATGTGGAATAAGTACTCTGAGCATTCCTGGAGGTGGTAGTAGTAATAGTAATAATGAAATAATATCCACTACTTTTGTTTGTGGGCATACCATGTGTTGCCCTTTGTGTACATTACTTCTAAATGAGGACTTCTGGGAAATCATTTGGAAGGAAACAGATTTCTTTAATTATTCTTCTTGTGTTTGGAACTGGAAGGTAATATGGCAAGTGTGAGCCCTACAATCAGCCTCCAGCTGACCTGAGAAAGTTACATTTCTCCTGCAGAGAACTGCTTCTCCAGCCCCTCCCTGACCTCTGAGCGCCCGTGACTTCCTAGTCCCCTGTCCTGCCCCAGGCAGCCTTTGGGATTGGAGGGTTAGAGAAGCTTATTTTATTTCTTGTTCATGCTGCTTTGGGATCACTTTGATGGTTTGTGACTTTGCATTTTATCCCTGAAATAGTGTCTTTCAGGAAATGCAAAAAGAAAAAAAAAACCCACCAACAAAAAACAAACAAAAAACCAGAATTTGTATTGTTTAAATGTCTGTGGTTGATATAAAGTAATTTTAAAATTCTAATAATGTTTCAAAGCATATTCTTAATAGAGTCTTGTGAAGAGGCCTTTTCTGTTTGTGTGTAGGAATGCTGGAATTCACATTTGGGTCATTTGTGCACTAATTGGGTTGTGTCTTTGCAGTTGACTGGATTATTGCGGATATTTTGGCCATCAGGCAGAACGCTCTTGGACACGTGCGCTATGTGCTCAAAGATGGGTTAAAATGGCTTCCGTTGTATGGTTGTTATTTTTCTCAGGTAACGTTTTTTTCATGCTTTTTTCTTTATATGTAGCTTATAAAAATTTTAGATTTGATTGAACATAAACTTTTTATAAATGTATGGGGTTTTTGGTTTATTCTTATGGGATTAATAGCTTATTCTAAATTGAATTAATTGTATTTGGCGTTTTTAATGGTGTGTATTTATATACATGTCTGATAACCCAGATAGCCAAATTAAATTAAATAACAAAAATGCAAATGTACAAAAATCTAACAAATAGGAAAATTTAAATGCATAGAATTTGATAGACGATTACCTTAAGCAACTAATAATAGAAATAATTATGATCTGTAGTATGTAAAATAATAGTAAGCTATATATATAAAGTGCTTAGCATGAGTGTCAGGTAGGTAATAAATATTCAATATATATGATTTCCCAGAATGCCCTTTAAAATTATGTAATAGCTGTCATGTCATGAAACTCTGTATAACAGTCTCTTTTATATTCAAAAGGGGATTCCTAGCCTTTTCCTGTGCCATGTCTAAATAAATTATCTGACATGTAATTTTTTGAGTGTTGTGTGAAATTTATATGGAAGACATGCTTGTTAATATAATTTTCATAATTGACTAAAGAAGAAAGGCTAAAGTAGTGGTAAGCTCTGAACATATGTAAATCTAGAAGTCATATGAACAAAAGATAGCAGTACCACCAATTCATTGCTACCCACAAGTTGAATGACGAGTGTTATGTTGTGTTTGAAGTCAGTGCTTGAATACTCGTTTCCTCTTTCCTGTTTTCCTCAGTCTTTTAAAGGAAAATAAAATTCATATAAATTTTGATGAAAAGTATTTTAAACTACTGGGTGCATATAAAAAATGGCATAGATTATGAAGTAGTGGACTTTATGTCAAGAAGTGAATTTTTCTAAAAAGGACTTGTTTTTCACAATTTGTATGAAGCAGAAATAATTCTATTCACAACTAGTTATTTACAAGCAAAATATGAGGAAACAGACTTTCAAGTTTTGCATTTCTTAAAATTATTGTATTTATAAAATACTAAGTTATTTTATATATATAGAAAAATACATAGATATACAAATATTCAGAAAACTAAGCATTTCCAAACTGCCACCTGTGGACATTGTAAGGTGTAGTTTAACGTTGGAATACATGGCAGAGTTCTGCTTGCCCTCCCCCCATCAATCCAAGCAGGTGTCTTGGGAACCTTACTGTTGTGTTAAATTAAAAAAAAAAGAGATGTCATAGAGAGCTTTTGCTTATTTAAGCCCTGTGACGATAACTAGAGATATGTAACAGCTGTGACTGACCTCTCATTTAGCAGTGATGTTATTTATAACTGTGCATCTTTTTATATTCTTGTGTAGTAAAGCTGATGGTATTTTAAGTAGGTCACAGTCGAGTATTAAATAATATATGAATTAAAAATGCTGTTCTTGTCTTTAGTGGAAGAGACTGTTCTCTCCCAGTGGTTTATTGTTACATTTTGGCTTGTGTTTATTACTTCTTCCTTAACCGTTTTAAACACGAAGGTCACTGTTATACTTCAGTAATATTTAAAACAGAGTATTTTGGACTTCATTAGTCTTTCCTATAAAATGATGAACATACCTATGAAATTTAAATGATTTTATAGCAAATATAATTGCTCCATAATTAAGGCAACTTGAGGAAGTCTTGAAATTTAGAAGTAGTAGTGGAAAGAAATGTGGTTTGTCTGAGACTTTGCTGCTAAAGCACGTTCTTCTGTGAACAGGAGTTTCGTTGGGGTAAAGTTTTTTATGTGGAGGAAAGAATATTCATGAATAGGTTCTATAATGTTTTAGAATTCTAAAGGAATAGGAGATCAAAGCACTTTTTGAATAAAAAGGCAATTTATACCCAAAGTTCCCAGTCAGGGGCTTTATTGTCTCAGTTTCCTTTTTTCCTTCATTTCCGTTTTACTGGGATCCTTTCTCTTGCCCTTCTTGACCTTCTCAACCCCAAGACAGGCCGAGTTCTCGAAAACAATCACAGCAGTTTTATGAAATATTTAAAGAATAGTCTTAAAAATTCAGAGGCCCTAGAAGGATGCCTAGTTTGGGGGATTGGTAGGATTAAGCCATTTAAGGAATGATCTGGGGAGTTATTGCAAAGAGTAGACTGGGGATCTTGGATCTTTCCGGAGAACATTAAGCTCTCATGATCAACCTTGGAAGCTTTTTAGTCTGTCCATTTTCCTCACTTCAGATCAAACTGAACATTTTAGAATTACTCTGGAGGCTCCTGAAGCGGATTGGAGCTTTGGCCGGGGTTGCCTTGTAGCCCGACTGTGCCTAGTGACTGTGAAGTGTCTCATCAAGGCCCGAGAATTTTGCTTCAGTTTCTGACAGAACAGAAGTGCCCTGTTCTTTTTTCTCTGGGAGAGAGGATCAAAGCAGCGTGGGTGTGCTCACCACTTACCCAAACTTGGCAATTTCCACCTTCAGCCTACAACGACGCTTTATTTGCTTCTCAAACCATAAATTTGGTCAACACTTATCTGCTCAAAATTGTGTTTCCCGACTGCATCAAGTCCCAGTTCCCTTGCATGACGTTCACGATCTACCGTGACCTACCCCCTGCAGTCTACCTTTCTGTTTCTAGCCTGGATCTGTTTCTCACCTCCCTCTCCCTCTTCAAGCTGTTCCTTTAGTTTAAGAGAAATACCCTTTCTGCCTTTGCCTTTAAGGTCCAGTTCAGATTCCGTCATGAAACCCTTCCTGAGCCTAGCAGTCACTCTCTTTCCTCTGTCCTGCTTTTGTGTTTGGCTGTCTTTACGATAAAACTTACCAGATTCTCGGGGGCTGGCCCCGTGGCCGAGTGGTTAAGTTCGCGCGCTCCGCTGCAGGCGGCCCAGTGTTTCGTCAGTTCGAATCCTGGGCGCGGACATGGCACTGCTCATCAGACCACGCTGAGGCAGCGTCCCACATGCCACAACTAGAAGAACCCACAACGAAGAATACACAACTATGTACCGGGGGGCTTTGGGGAGAAAAAGGAAAAAATAAAATCTTTAAAAAAAAAAAAAAAACTTACCAGATTCTCTTCATAGCATACTTGTATACAAATTTATGTATATATATGTATATACATAATAAGTCAGTGGAACTAATCAGAAAGCTCCTTAAGATACGTGGTCTTCACTCCTGTAGCTTCCATATACCTGGGAAAGAACCCAGATGTTTTTGAATTAAAATAGACTTTTAATAAGCAAGTTAAATGGTAGGGAAGAAATAGTATGTAAAGAATGGACGTAATGTCTTTTAAAACTTGGGGATGTTTTACATTGCAGTGTATGCATTCTGTGGTTTTTAATTCTAAAGAGATGGTGAAGAAGGAACCTATTCTCGTCAGTCCCCTCTATTTGGGTAACAGTGACAGGCATTCTGTAGAGCGCTTTGAGTTTATTCTCTGCTCTCGGGCGAGCCAGTTCCTGTGGGAGGAACTGTGACCAGATTGGAAGGCCACCTCTTCTCCTCTCCCCTCTACTGTCCTCTCCTTGCTTCTCTATGTCCATTTCCTTTTACTCATATTCTTGACTAAGACAAAATCAGAGTCCCCCAGTCGGTTTATCTTACAGAGGAATTCAGCTTAACACAGAGGATCACAAATAACATCCCGGCCCGATGCAAAGTTCCAATGAAGTGCACTTATGAAGTTTAACTGGAGAGACCTTAATTTTTATGAAAGTCCTGTGTTAGTCTGCTCGAGCTGCCATAACAAAATACCACAGCCTGGGTGCCTTAAACAACAGAACTTTCTTTCCTCACAGTTCTGGAGGCTGGCAGTCCCAGATCAGAGTGTAGCAGGATTGGTTTCTCCTGAGGCATCTCTCCTGGGCTTGTAGAAGGCTGCCTTCCCCCTGTGTTTTCCCTCTGTGAACACATCTGTGTCCTAATAGCCTCCTCTTCTAGTGGACTAGTCCCATTGGATTAGGGCCCACCCTTAGGACCTCACTTAACCTTAATTACCCCCGAAAGGCCCATCTGCAGATGCCGTCACACTGGGGGTTAGGGCTTCAACAAACGGATTTTAGGGAATGGAATTAAGTCCACAACAGTGCCACATAAATATCTAGTTGGGCCAGTTTTTAAAATCCCTAAAGATCGTGAGTGTTGACATTTTAAGGACACTTTTTAATGATTCTATAATAAGTCAGTAGAAAAATTGAGAGCTGAGATCCATCTGATTCATTTTGTTTTTGATTTAAAAAAATATATTTTTAAGAAAGAAAGCGTTTTTATTTTCATTTATTTATTTTTTTGGTGAGGAAGATTGTCCCTGAGCTAACGTCTGTGCCAGTCTTCCTCTATTTCGTATGTGGGACGCCACCATACTTACTTACTGAGGATGGCTTACTGAGTGATGTATAGGTCTGTGCCCGGGATCTGAACCTTGGAACCCTGGGCCACTGAAGTGGAACACGTGAACTTAACCACTGCACCACCAGACCAGTCCCTTGAAAGAAAGCATTTCAAAACTCAATGTTCATGTATTTTTCAGTACAGTGTAGCATGCAGTTTTATTTGAATTATGTTAAAACATAGCATTTTCAGCTAAATCTTCTTTAGATACTAATATTTGAATGCATTAAATATAGTTTAATTCCTAAAATGTAATTTTATTCTTTACTCTTTTGGAGTGAAGTTACCTTTTTGCTGACTGGCCATTGGATATTTTAATAGTAAATAATTTTCTCCCCCAATTTTTTTTTATGTGGCAGCATGGAGGAATCTATGTAAAGCGAAGTGCCAAATTTAATGAAAAGGAAATGAGAAACAAGCTGCAGAGGTACATGAACGCAGGAACTCCAGTAAGATTATGCTCGTTTTTATTATTTTATTTGCCAACTCTCAGTTTTCGATTTAAGAATCAAATTAGAATTTAAGAATTGTTTTGAAAACGTCTTATCCCGTGGGTCGTAAATCATTCACAGTTTTGCCGAGGCAACAAAGACCCTCTAAGTAGAGGGGGGCAGCTCTCTCTGGCCTCCAGGACTGCTGCACACGATTCAGTCTTTGCTGCTGCTTGTCAATATTGACTTAAAGACGAATAAAAAGGAGAACATTTGGTTTCTGTAGTCTATAAATAGAAAACAGAACTGAGCTTGTAACCTTACACTTGAGCTACTTAAGAGCTCCTCTAACTCCTCGTCTTTAGTACCAGATGTAGTTTTAGAAGAAACAACTGTTTTCTGTCTCTCAGTATAAATTTGGATTTCTTGTATATATTGAGTTATTTGAAAAGCCAAAAATAGTATGAATATCTACAAACACGGAATCATTCAGTGTAAATATTATTTTATAAAACTTTGCTCCCCAGAAAGGAATCTTAATATTCTCTTTGAAGAATGCTAATTGCTGCCAAGTGGCTGTCCCCCGGCTCCCTCTGAGGATGGACGAGCAGGGCTGCAGTGACTCCTGGAGCTTCGTTCAGGCGCTGCGTGGGCACTACGTGGGCGCTGCGTGGGTTTCTGTCCTCTTGCTCTGAAACTTTAGCTCAGGGCACAAGCTCCTTTCTTTTCTCCTTTCTCGTCCCCTCTCTCCTCCTCTTCTCTCTTTGCCTTCTCTCTCTTCTGTTCCTCACCAGGGCTCATAGGTGGCAGCCAGAGCTCATATTTAAGGAAAACTTTTCCATAGTCAGCTGAGGAAGTCCCCTAATGTTCAAGTTTTTTACTTGTAAGCATTCTCTAGTTGTTTTTATGTTATGAAATTGCGTCCTGTTTTGGGATGACCTGGAGTGTTATTTTTCTGTTAATCTTCAAGCTTGTCTTTGTTTCTTTAAATACTGAAGGCATCATTTAAAGATGTGTTTAGTGATTTCAGTATTTGAAGTCCTGTTTAAGTTTGTTGTTTTCTGCCAGTTTTTGCTCATAGTACTTTCTTTCCTTGTGTACTTGGTTATCTTTGCTTGCTGCTGATTGTATGTGGAAGATTATTTGTAGACATCAGTTGAAGCCTAGTGCTTTCCTCCAGAGAACAATTGCATTTGCTTTAGCTGGGCCCCTTAGGCTCCTCTAGTCTGGGCCCACCGAAACCAGATTTGGAGCTTGAGGTTAATTGGGCCGCTCAGGCTGTGCAGCCCAGGTTGCAAACCCACGTGAGACCTGTTGGACATCTGGTTTACTTTTATGCTGGGAGTGTAGCCTTTGGTGGTCCCTTCCCTTCTGGTTCATGCTTCACATTTCTGCTTGATTTTTGTTCTCCTCATCTTTTTATTTCTTTTTTGAGGAAGATTAGCCCTGAGCTAACATCTGCTGCCAATCCTCCTCTTTCTGCTAAGGAAGACTGGCCCTGAGCTAACATCCATTCTCATCTTCCTCTACTTTATATGTGGGATGCCTACCACAGCATGGCTTCCCAAGCGGTGCCATGTCCACACCCAGGATCCGAACCAGCGAACCCCGGGCCGCCGAAGAGGAACTTGTGTACTTAACCAGTGTGCCACCAGGCTGGCCCCTCTCCTCATCTTTTAATCTGTTAAAACAGAAGCTCTGTTCTGTGCTTGCTTCTGCTTTACTGTGTTTGCTTTAATTTTGGTCTTAGCATCTTGCCAGGTCTTTGATACTTTTAAAATGATGTTATATCCAGTTTTTAAAAGTATTTCAGTAGAAAGGTTGGTTGAAATAACCTAGTCTTTCACTTTGGGCTATCAGAGACCCTTTCTGTTTTTCAAAGGCAAAAGTCTAGCTTGTTGATGTTTGTGCAGTTGTGTTGAATAATAGACTGGCAGGCTCAAGAGGCAGTGCTGTAAATGGTGTCACCTGAAGGTCGCTGTGGGTCCAACGCCTGGTTTCTTAGTATCTGGATGGCCACTTCATTTGTTAATAGTTAAATGCTATGAAACTCATATATATTTCTCAGATTCTTCATGATTCTCTTTTGTTTCTGAAAGCTAATCAAGTAATTGACAGGGTAGAATATATTTATCAAGTCAGCTTTCGTATGGTTTAATATGCCTCATAGGAATCTGTTTCATGATTAAATCAGCTTTTCTCATTCAATATTAGTATTATTTGAAAGGCTGCAGAATTTTGTTTACAAAAAATATGTCTGTATTATAAATTACTAAGAAAGACATTTCAGTAATTATTGCTGGGACAGTTGTGAGTACAAATGAAACATATATGATAAACATAACTACCTCATATAGAAGTCGTTTAGTCAGCGTTTGAGCTGGTACAGTTCATGGCACAAGTAGAGAGTCTTGTGCCTTGGGGTTTTTCTCCAACTTTTGCTCAAGTTCCTTTTCAAATGGAAGGCAACCTAGTGGGTAAAAGTATTGGCTTTGAAATCAGACTTGAGTTTAAATCCTGGATCTGCCTTTTAAACTTTGTTACTTTGTGCACGTCACTTAGCTTTTCTAAGTTTTAGTTTCCTTATACGTTAAATCTGTTAATAATTACCTAATTTTATAGCTAGGATTAAATAACATGTTTGAAAATTATACTGATTGTATTAGTTTCCTATTGCTGCTGTAACAAATTACCACAAACTTATTGGCTTAAAATGACACAAATTTTGGGTATGACAGCAGAAGCACAAACAACAAAAGCAAAAATAAACAAGCGAGACTACAGCAAGCTAAAAAGCTTCTGCACAGCAGAGGACATAATCAATAAAATGAAAAAGCAACCTATGGAATGGGAGAGAATATTTGCAAACCACGTGTCTGATAAGTTTCTAAAAATCTATAAATCTATAAATTTCTAAAAATTGATGAGGAAGTCATGCAACTCACTAGCAGAAGAACAAATAACCCAACTGAAAAATAAGCAAAGGACTTGAATAGACACTTCTCCAAAGAAGACATACAAATGGCCAACAAGTGAGTGAAAAGGTGCTGGACATCACTGATCATCAGGGAAATGCCAGTCACAGCCACAATGAGACGTCGCTTCACACCTGTTAGAGTGGCTATTACAAAGTCAAAAGATAACAAGTGTTGTTGAGGATGTGGAGAAAAGAGAACCCTTAGATACTGGAAAACAGAATAGCAGTTCCTCAAAAGATTAGAAATTGAACTACCATATACTCTAGCAGTTCTACTTCAATATGTATCCAAAGGAAATAAAATTACTAGCTTGATGAGATATTGCACTCACATGTTCACTGCAGCATTATTCATATTAGTCAACATATGGAAACTGTCTAAGTGTCCATCGACAGGAATAGATGAAGAAAATGTGCTATATGTACACAGTGGAATGCTTTTCAGCCTTAAAAAAAGAAGGAAATCCTGTCATTTGCAACAACGTGGATGAACCTTGAGGGTATTATGCTAAGTGAAATAAGGCAGACAGAAAGAGAAATACTGCATGATCCCACTTATATGTGGAATCTAAAAAAGTTGAACTCATAGAAGCAGAGTAGATGGTGGTTACTAGAGGTGGAGGAGGTGGGGAAAGGGGAGATGTTGGTCAGAGCGTACAAAGTGTCAGTTTATGCAAGAGGAATGAGCTCTGGAGATCTAATATACACCCTGGTGACTATAGTTAAGAGTAATGTATTGTGTACTTGAAACTTGCTAAAAGATTACATCTCAACTCTTCATACCACGCACACAAAAAATATGGTAACTGTGAGGAGGTGAATATGTTAATTAGTTTGGTTGTGGTCATCATTTCACAATGTGTATGTATGTTAAAACATCACGTTGTGCAACTTAAATATACACAATTGTTTTGTGAATCATACCTCAATAAAACTAGAAAAATTAATAACACAAATTTATTATTCTAAACATTGTGGAGGTCAGCAGTCCAAAATGGGGCTCGTTGGATTAAGATCACGCTGTTAGTGGGCTGAGGTCCTGTCTGGAGACTCTGAGGGAGAATCTGTTTCCTTGCCTTTCCAGCTTCTATAGGTTGTCTGCATCCTTAGCTCGTGGCTTCTGTCTTCAAAGTCAGCAGTGGCTGGTCTGGTGTTTTTTTTTTGTTGGCTGTCTCCCTGATTCTGACTCTTTGCCTCCCTCTTTCCTATTTCAGAACCCGTGTGATTCATTGGGCCCATGTGGACAGTCTAGGATATTCCCATTGTCTTGAGGTCCAATGACTAGCCTCTTAAATCCCCTTGCCACGTAACATAACATACGCACAGTCCTGGGGATTAGTAGTGGACATGTGGGGGAGGGGCATTATTCTGCCTGCCGTACTCATGCATTTGTGTGGCTAAATAATTGTCTTCTGATCATTCATATACCCCTTCCATAGTCAGTAATAAGCTCTTTGAGGAAAGAGATAACTTTGTGTCCTGCCACACTTTTGTATTCTTTCTCTGTAAATGTATAGTGGAATTTTTAGTGAGTTGAATGTTTCTGATTATAATTGTAGAAAACTTTTTTAAAAAGTTGTTACTTGCTAGAATGGATTAATTTGGGGGCAGAAGGCAGAGATGCAGTACCTTTTTTATATTCTGTACATCTCAATATGAAGTAGATTTTTATTTAAAGAGAAAACAGTGATTAAAAGATGTCTAGCTAATCAAAATTTATTTAAAATTCTGTGACATTATTTCTATATACACGTGCCTGCTTTGAAACTATTTAGTAAACTGGATAGAATTTTTAAAAACCAGAGGGGAAGGAAACTTAGTATGTATTAAGAGCCTGCCACACAGTGCTTATGTTTTCACATATTTCCTTTAATCCTCACAGCAACCCTGAGTCTTCATTTGTGAATGAGAAACTGGGACTCAGTTAAAAGAAGATTAACTTATCCAATGCATAGAGAAATGGCTATTTTTATTTTTATTTTTTTTATTTTTATTTTTTTTTAAAGATTTTATTTTTTCCTTTTTCTCCCCAAAGCCCCCTCAGTACATAGTTGTATATTCTTCGTTGTGGGTCCTTATAGTTGTGGCATGTGGGACGCTGCCTTAGCGTGGTTCGATGAGCAGTGCCATGTCCGCGCCCAGGATTCGAACCAACGAAACACTGGGCCGCTTGCAGCGGAGCGCGGGAACCCAACCACTCGGCCACGGGGCCAGCCCCGAGAAATGGCTATTTTTAATAGAAGGCATCAGTTCAATAGTTGGTTGCAATTTGAACACAGTCATGTGCCACATAATGACATTTTGTCAACAATGGACTGTGTGTACAACTGCGGTCCCCTAAGGTTAGGCCATGCAGCCTAGGTGTGTAGTAGGCTGTGCCATCGAAGTTTGGGTAAGTGCACTATGCGATGTTTGCACAACGATGAAATCACTAACGATGCATTTCTCAGAACACATCCCCGTTGTTACGTGATGCATGACTGTATATTTAAAACTCTTAAATAGCTTTTTTCCTTTTGAATAGACTTTTAATGTGAAATAGCTTGCTAATTTTCCGTTAGAGGATAAAGTATCTATTTTTAAAATGGTTTATTACATCTTGAATATAGATTTTCTTATATCGAAGGTGATTACTAAAGGAAATAGAATCTCTGGTTCCTTCCAAATGAAAATTAGCAGAATAGGAGATTTATATGAACACTAGCAAAAATCTTCTGCATAATGTGGTTTGTAGCATTTTGTCTTTTTTTTTTCTCTTGTCCTCATTACTGCCCTGTCCTTACGTAGGGATTTCAGTTACATTGTCCTAATTGAGAAGCGAGTCCAGAAACGTCAGACTGCCCTGTTGGAATTCTTTTCACGCCCTGGTGCCTCAGTTTTAGTCCTTCCCCTTCCTCTGTTGCCACCTTCTCCAGTTCCAGGCTGGAGAAGATAGCTGCCTTTTCTGTCAGCACTTTGAAAGTAATAGCAAGGAGGTTATCGGATGAGAGCACCTGAAGGAGGAAAAAGTATTACTTTAAGGTCTTGGCTCTGCCTCTTGCTCTCTGTCGTGCCAGGCTCTCGTTCAAGAGCCAGGAGAATTGCTTTGGCCTCATCACCTTTAGAGGCAGCTGTTTCTGAGGATGCAGCATGCAGAGTGACGGTGGGGAACACGGGTCACCCAGCTCATGTCATGTTACTCCTCTTCCCGCCAGATATGTCATCACAGATTTCTAAGGCAGATCTGTTTTAATTTTAACAGCAAATTGCAATATGATTTTGCACCAAGCACTGTATTGAGTAGATTATGTGAATTATCACCTTTTATTGTTACAATATCTCTCTGTGGTGCAGGTATCACAGTCATTTCATTTTATAGACGAGGAAACTTAAGGGCCAGCGAAGATCAGGAGTTTACCCAGGGTCTCAGGGCTTGAAGTGGAAGGTGTGGGATTGGAAGCCAGGTATTCAGACTGTTCTCTACTTTTTCTCTAGTTATATTCTTTGTAAATATGATTTCCTATAGAAGATCACTTACTTTGTGGAGTAGTGGCCGTAAAATAACTTTACATTTATCCAGTGACTTTAATAATTCATAGTCTGACTGCCAAACTATATTTTACTTTTGTAATGTAACTTTTATTCTATCTAATAGTTTCTTTTAGAATTTGGAACCTACTCACTGACTTGTTGGGGGCAGGGGTAGTAATGGGCTTTGGAGTTTTTTTTTTAATTTTTAAAAATTGTTATACTTCACATACTGTAAAATTCACCATCTTAAAGCATATAATTTAGTGGTTTTTCATATATTTGCAAAGTTGTGCAACCACCACCATTATCTAATCCCAGAACATTTTCATCATCCCAAAAAGAAACCCTATACCTATTAGCACTCACTCCCTGCTCCCTCCTTTTCCCCTCCTGAGACTAAAGACTCTGTGTAGTAACTTTTTGTCTTGTCTAATTGTTTTATGCCATTCTTGCACTTCCACATTTAATTACACTGGCCTTTTCTTAGTTCCTGCAATGCTCCAAGTTCTTTCCCACCTCAGAGCCTTTGCTCACAGTGCATCTTCTATCTAGTGGCTCCCTCCCTGTCTCTTATGGAAGTATTATCAGTGAGGTATGATTGATGCAGATAGTTACAGTATAGAGTTTGATGAATTTGGTATGTGTATACACCCATGAAACCATCACCACAATCAAGATAATGAACATACCCAGTACCTCCAAAGGTCCCTTGTATGTCTTTGTGCCTGTTCTATCCCAAGGCAATCACTGAGCTACTTTCTGTCACTGTAGATTAGTTTGTATTTGCTAGAATTTTATATAAATGGAATCATACAGTTTGGACTCTCTTTCTGGAGTGTATCTGGCTTTTTCCACTCAACATAATTATTTTTGAGATTCATCCACATTATTGTCTGTATAAATAGTTTCTTTTTACTGCTGAGTAGTATGTCACTGTATGAATATACCAAAACTTGTTTCAGTTTGGGGCTATTAAAAATACTAAAAATGCCTAAGAATATTCCTGTACAAGCCTTTGCATCTGTGACTTGACATTTTATATTCATAACAGTGCTTTGAAGAACAAAAGTTTTTAATTTTGCTAAAGTCCAATGTATTGATTTTTCTCTCGTAATATCTACTGTTTGTGTCCTATTTTAGAAGTCTTTGCCAAACTTAAAGTAACTAAGATTTTCTCCTATGTTTTCTTCTCGAAGTTTTATAGTTTTAGTTTTACGTTTAGATCTATGATCCATTTTGAGTTCATCTTTGCATATGGTGTAAGGTCAAGGTTCATATTTTCAAATATGAACATTCATCACCACTTATTGAAAAGCTTATCCTTTTCCCCATCCTTTGAAATAACTTGATTGCATATATATGGGTATATCTCTGGACCATTCATTCTGTTCCATTGATCTCTATGTGTATCCCCAGGCCAGTACTAAGCTGTCTTGATTACGTTTGACTATAATACATTTTGAAATCTGCTTAGGCAAAGATAGTGGGTTCTAAAGACATTTATATGAGTGAGTGGAAAGCTTGTATTTTTGCATGGAAGCTAAAAATGCAAAATACAGAGCGATAAGTATACCAGTTTTTCAGATGAAACTTTGGAAGAGATTAATCATAAGTTTGTGTAATGAAAAACTTTGAACTCTCACATAAGTTCATCAAGTAGGAGTTTTATGATCACAGATCATTCAGATAGGGGAATGCCCCTGTACTGGATGTGTAGGTAGACGGTATTATCTAGGATCTGGCGTGGATGGGTAAAATGAACGTAATTTTCTCCCATGAGCTCCTTCTATCCTTTTGTTTCCTGTATTCTGTTTGTACTTGAAAAGATTTGATAGCACTGTCTTATTTTTGTCTTTTGACTGCCAATTAAAATGTTGGGGTAGTTTTTATAACTTAGTTCTAAAGTCAAGAGTTTTTCACTGTGTGGTTTTACTGTTTCTGTTTTCACTTTCCCTAGCAGACAAATGTAAAAGCTTAGGCTAATTGATAACTTAGTAAACATCCAGTTTGATATTCTCCTTTACTTATAAGTACATTACTTCAGTTTATGAAGCTGCTTATAAATTGTCATTTAAAATGCATTAAGGGGGCTCTATAAAATAGGAATACTGTGTATTTTTTATAATGTGAACACTTACTACCTTTTATATTGTGGAATTTTTGATATTTAGTTTTTCTCAAATGAGATAGACTTTTAGTATTAATACTTAGGGGCACTAATTTCTAAAATTTGTGTCTTTTTAAAATGTCATTGTGTAGAATCTTAGGGGGGAAAAAACCTTTAATTAACTGAGGCTTTGTATGAGTCAGCATTTCATAGCCAAATTTTTAATTAGTGAATATTAACGTGTAATTAGAAATGTTGTTAGATTCTTAGTGATTGACCTGCCAGTGAATGTGGGCCTGAATTTTAAATATAGTCCATATTATGTTTTGAGTTAAGTGAACTTTTACATTTTGGTTGCTGTGCCTGAAATGAAGGTCATAATGTACATCCCCCCCATAGGAAATACTCTTTTAGCTTTAATAGGATTAGCATTGGTAAATTAACAACAGTAACAAAAAAGCTCATAGAAAATAAACCAAATTTTCTGTATGCTCCGCAGATGTATCTTGTGATTTTTCCAGAGGGAACAAGGTATAATCCAGAACTAACAAAAGTCATTTCAGCTAGTCAAACATTTGCTGCTCAGGAAGGTAAGTAAAAATTTGACTGTATTTGAAAAAATATGACATTTTTAGATTTTGTTCCTGGAGAAGATATTTATGTTTTAGAACAATTGAAATGAATGGTTGTATTCATTCCTTGAATGAATGTATGTGTTATCTCTTAGGAAATGACATTTCTTCTCATTAATTAATATTCACGTTATTAACGTATATCTGAGAGATTAAATTCAAGTGCTTGCTACAATACTCATTCTGGTGCCATGGATTTAGTTAAAATCTGTCTAGGTCATGACTATGTCGATGGACCTTTCTCTACAGTGTGTCTTCTGTGTGACAGAAAGAATTTCTGTTCTGCAGGCTGACAGACCATGGCTGGAATCCAGACTCTGACATTTATATGGTTGCAAGTTGCCTAATGTTACTGAGCTTCAGTTTCCTCATCTCTTAAAATATATATGCCTCAAGGGTATACCTAAATCTGTATAAGAATTAAATTAGAAGATATATGAAGTTCCTATTGGAAAATATTACACAAAGTTGGTTCACAGTACTTGGAAGCTATTAATGGCCCCAGTGATGGGAATGTTCTTAATATCCATATTTTAGAAAATTGGATAACTGATAATTGGATAAGTAAGCTATTCAATTTAACCAAATTGGGAAGTAAACAGAAAACCGTGGCTCCGCTGTGTTCTGAAGGGTGTCCTTGAAGATTGACTGTGAATTACTGTGTGGTCTCCATGCATGGATCAGCAGGCTCTTACTAAACAAATAACTTGTAGACGACGCTATGTCAGTCTGTGCAGTGCTATCCAAGAGAACGTTCTGCAATAAAGGTAATGTTCTTTATCTGCTCTGACCAAAGTGGTAGCTCCTGCCCACGTGTGGCTAGTGGGCTTTCAAAATGTGACTAGTACATCAGAGGGAATGTATTGTTTTTTTTTTTTGAGGAAGATTAGCCCTAAGCTAACATCATCTGCCAATCCTCCTCTTTCTGCTGAGGAAGACTGGCCCTGAGCTAACATCCATGCCCATCTTCCTCTACTTTATCTGTGGGATGCCTGCCACAGCATGGCTTGCAAAGTGGTGCCATGTCCGCACCTGGGATCCGAACCGTTGAACTCTGGGCTGCTGAAACAGAACGTGCGCACTTAACCCACGGCGTCAATGGGCTGGCCCAGAAATGCATTTTAACTTTAGTTTATTTTAGTTAATTCATTGTCATGTGATGTGAAATTCTTGATACTTTCTTACTGAAATTCTCTCCCTAGACTTGTATAGCTCTATTCTCCATTTTTTTCCCAGTTCATTGGTGATTCCTGCTGAGTCTCCTTTTTAGCCTTCTCTTCTGCTTCATTCTTTGCTGTTTCATATGTTGTTTCCAATGTCTGACTTTGGTTGTTGATTCATTTTACTTTCTATGCTTTTTACAATGGCCTTCATCTAAATCCGTAGCTTCAGCCACCATTTATTTGACTGCTGATGACTCACAGAGAGCTTTCTCCCATCCATATCTCTCTGCCTAATGCTAGACCTGTATGTACAATTGCCCAATAGAGAGCTTCTTGACTGACGTAAAGGCATATCTCAAACTCAGTATGTCAAAGATAGAATTTATCTTTCCACTCATACACTCATATTTCCTGTCTTAGTAACTTCATCATTCAGTCTAAAACCTGGAAGAGTCATCCTAGACTCTTTCCTTTTATCCCTCCAAACATCCAGTAAATCAGCAAAATCTAGAGTTTCTCTCTCTCCATCCCCACCATTACTGCCATACTTTAAAATCTAATTACTTCTTGTTTCCATTATCTATTGCTATGTAAGAAGCCACCCAAGAACTTGGTGACTTCAGACAGTGACAGCGCTTTATTTCCTCACAATTCTGCCCTTTGGTCAGGGCTCAGTAGGGATGGCTCATCTGTTTCCCATGGTCAGCTGAAGCCTCTCACCTCAGTGCATTTGGGTGGGAGCTTGTTTGGGGCTGGAAAATCCAAGATGACTGTACTCCCGTGCCTCCTGCCCTGCTTGCATTGGCTGGGAGTGCTGGGAGTAGCTAGGCCTGTGTCTTCAGAGTTCTTTTCAACTTTCCTCATGGCATATATTTAATATCATTCTTCAGTCAGTATTTACTTTTAGATGGACGTTACCACTAGCCTTGGGCTGCATTCCCAAACGCATATCAGTTATATAACCCTAGACAAATTACTTTATTTCTTTTGGTCTTTTTCCTTATTGTAAACCAGGGATCATGATGTCTCCTTCACAGGGCGTTTATGAGATTCAGTGACATAGTGTTTATAAAAAGCCTGATATGTAATATATATTCAATAGGTCATTACTACTAACTTAGAAAGTGGAGGAGAGGGACTGCTATGGGTGAATCTGTTGATAATGGCAGAAATTGATAGCTGATACTGAGTAATGAAACAGAAGACTAATAAGACTGGACATGAGAAGTGTTGGCAAAGATGTGGAGAAGAGGGAACTCTCATGCACTGTTGGTGGGGATGTAAGTTGGTGCGACCACTATGGAAAACAGTATGGAGATTCCTTAAAAAAATTAAAAATAGATCATAGCATATGATCCAGCAATTCCACTTCTGCGTATTTATTTGAAGAAAATGAAAACACTAATTTGAAAAGATATATGCACTCCCATGTTCACTGCAGCATTATTTGCAATAGCCAAAATAGGGAAATAACCTAAGTGTCCATTGATGGATGAATGGATAAAGAAAATGTGGTATTTTATACACACACACACTGCAATATTATTCAGCCATAAAAAGAAGAAAGTGTTTGCCACAACTTGAATGGACTTTGAGGACGTTATGCTAAGTGAAATAAGTCAGATAGAGAAAGACACATACCATTTGCTCTCCCTTAAAACTGGAATCTAAAAATATATATATACAGGCATACCTTGGAATATTGCAATAAAACGAGTCACATGAATTATTTGGTTTCCCAGTGTGCGTAAAAGTTATGTTTACACTATACTGTAGTCTGTTAAGTGTGCAATAGCTTTATGTCTAAACAAACAATGTACATACCTTAATTAAAAGATACTTTATTTCTGGGGCCGACCTGGTGGCACAGTGGTTAAGTTCACATGTTCTGCTTCAGCGACCCGGGGTTCATTGGTTCTGATCCCAGGTGAGGACCTATGTACCACTTGTCAAGCCATGCTGTGACAGGCATCCCACATATAAAGTAGAGGAAGTTGGGCACGGATGTTAGCTCAGGGCCAGTCTTCCTCAGCAAAAAAAGAGGAGGATTGGCAGCAGATGTTAGGTCAGGGCTAATCTTCCTCAGCAAAAACAGGAGGATTGGCAGCAGATGTTAGGTCAGGGCTAATCTTCCTCAAAAAGAAAACCCAATCAAACAAAAAAAAGTGCTTTATTGCTAAAAAATGCTAACCATCATCTGTGCCTTCAGTGAGTCGTAATCTTTTTGCTGGTGGAAGGTTTTGTAAAAATTGCACTGTCTATGAAGCACAATGAAGTGAAATGCAGTACAATGAGTATACCTGTATGGAAAAGCAAAAATTAAGCTCATAGATGCAGAGAACAGATTGGTGGTTGCTAGAGGTGGCAGGGGTACGGATTAGTGAACTGTTTTTGTTTTTTAGTTTAAATAAATTGAAAAAAAGAGGAAAAACATTGCATATATTTGACAACAGGTTGGACACAACATAAAGTTGTTGAACTGGAAAATGCATCAGAAGAAATTATTTAGAACATACCCTACAAAGAGAAAAAGAAGAAAAATAGAGATAAGAGCATAAGAGGTGTGGAGGATATAGTTAGAGGTCTGACACATTGATTAGAGTCCCAGGGAGATGAGAGTGGCATATTAAATATGGGAAGTCGTAATTGTTTGGAATTTTTCAGAACTGATGAAAGAAATCAATCCTCAGATCCAAAACACTCAGTTAATCCCAAGAAAGATTAATTAAAATGAATCTCCTTCTTAACATAATATAAAGGAACGGAAGAACAGCCAATGACAATGGGGAAATTAAAAACAGGAGGAATCTGGAAAAACAAAACACCTCAAGGGAGCAGCAGTTAGACACTTGACTTAGAGAACTTATCAAAAGCAACAGTAGAATGTTAAGATATTTGCAATATACTAAAACTAAATAATGGCTAACCTAGTCTTTTATACCTGGTGAAGTATATTTTTTTCAAAAGTAAAGGTGAAATAAAGATACTTTCATTAAAACAAAAAAACTGGATGTAAGAACTCAAATCGTTGCCATTTGGGCTTCTTTGTAAAAGGTAAACAAGCCTTATATCTTGTAACTACATTCTTTTCTGAGACTAATACTAATTTCATTTTTAAGAAATACTTATTGTGAAGCAGACGTGAGTCCTTATCCAGATAATGGATAAGAACGCATGCATATGGTGTCTAAAGTGATGAGATGTTAGAAGCATACATAATGTGCTACAGGAGTTGAGGGAGGAAAGAACTAAATAACACGCAGGGTGTCTGGATGACTGCAAGGAGGAGATGACATCTGAAATGTAGAATTAGGACCCATGTGTATGACGAGGGAATTCTAGGTATAAGAAACAACAATATCAAAGACATGGAGTTATGAATGAATGGGGCATGTGAGGTAAGCAAAGAGTTTGAGTGAAGAAGAGTTGTAGGAATTCGATCTGTGAGGTTGGGATGGGTCTCCCTTGTGGAAGGCGTGGAGTACTAGGCCTAGTGTTATAGAACGTATTCCATCGGTGAATGGAAGTCATTAAAAAGTAGTCTTTTAATTCATTCATTATGTTTTATTTAAGAAATCATAGTCTTAATTCCATTTTTCTAAAATCATGTTCTACAACTGAGATCATGGGATGTTTTGGAAAAAGGGATTTTGTGTCCAAATGGGTTTAGAGAATGTTACATTTTATATCCTTCCCTTAGGGAGGTACAGTTCACATTTATGTATTAGTCTCAGAAAAGATTATTGTAAAGATATCCGATTTTGTTTAATGAGCTGTTTTCTAATTTTATATATTTTAGAAAGAAAACAATCTAAAATTGGTAAACAAAATTTTGGGTTTTCATGTGGTAAATTCTTAGGGTTCCAGAAAATTTTGCCTGTCTAGAATTATTCCTTCTCTAAAGATTCTAGATTGCTGAGCTCTGACTTTAACAAAATGTATATTTTACTCTTTGAAGCTTAAGATAGTTTATAGGTGAATTGGTTGTGGGAGTCTTGATAAACCTGAGTATAGGCTTAAACTATATAAATTTTTAGTTACTCTTGTGTGTCATCTCTTGTATCCACTCTAATTCTGTTTAGGAGTTACAATTTTAGGTTAGACAAGATGAAAGGGAAACAGTAAACTTAACATTTGGGTAATTTTTTCCTCATTACTTTTCATGTGTATTGTAAAATCTGAGACATTTTGTCCTCATTAAATAATCCATTACATCTTGAAACGCTTGTGGTTTTTATGAGTTGAACAGATAATTGAACGTGGGAGGGAGTTGCTAGAGTGCTTTAGATCCTCATGGTCTGCTGATTTTAATTTTAGTATAAGATCCTACTTTTAAATGTTGACCAGTCTTTATTAAATTTATAATATGTAAAACATTCTGCTAAGGTTGTACAACTAGCTGTAATGTCTTCTAGGAGTTTATAATTTAATAGGAGAGATAAAACATCATATTTGTTATCTTTTGATGTGTAACAAATTATGCAAAATCAAAGTAGCTTAAAACAACAAACATTTATTATCTCACAGTTTATGTGGGTCAGGAGCTGGTGTGGCTTAGATGGGGGCTTTTTGCTCAGGGCCTGTCACAGGCTCCAATGAACAGGAGCTGTAGTCATTAGTCACGTTGTGGCTCCCTTGGGGAGAATCCACTTCCAGGCTCTCACGTGGCTGTTGACAAGCCTCCCGTCCTGGCTGGCTGTTAGCTAGAGAGTCAATTTCTTGCCACCTGGGCTTCTCCATAGAGCTACTAACAACATGACAGCTTGCTTCCCTAGAGCAGTGGATCAGAGAGGGGGTGAGAAGAGAAGGAGGGAGAGGTAGCAACAGTGGAAGCAGAGTAGGGTGTGCCAGACAGAATCACACTCCTCTTGTAACCTAGTTTTGGAAGTGACATCCCATCACTTCTGCCATATTGTTTGCTGGAAGCAAGTCATTGGGTCCAGCCCACACTTGAGGGGATGGATTACAAAGAGGTGTGAATTCTGGGAGATGGGGATTATTGGGGCATTTTAGAGCCTACCTGCCTCAGTGACATTGAAATAAGATTTTTATATAAATAGTTACACTAAACTAGAATATGTTAAGAAGAGAATAAGCAAAGTACACTTTAGGTTAAATAGCTTCTAGATGTGGGTTTGGTGAGGCTTCTTAGAGGAGGATGCCCTCGGGCTGGGCCGGGAAGTATTTCAGTTGGTAGAGGTGTTGCTCCTCAGGGTGGGCTGCTTTCAGTGGGGAAGAAGGGCATGAGCACAGCCCCAGGGGACGTGTGAGGAGTCCTAACGTGGTGAGTCAGTGTTGGGCAGCAGGCAGACCAGTGAGAACCAGAGGGTGTTCCTGGTGAGCGGTGGGGAGGGCCTGAGCAAGACTCAGCAAGAGGACTGCAGCTGACTGAGGTGCAGGGTTTACTTTACAGCAGGGATCCGATTCCTGAAAACTTTAGTATGCTGTTTGTCAACAGCTTTGCCTCTTGCAATGCTATTTTAATGTGTTATAGAAAGATCATTTTTATCTACCATATGCTTTTATTGATAATTATTTAATACTGCTATACTATATAGTACTATTATATTTATATAGTTAGACTATTTTTTATATGATACTACACAATGCTATTATACTTACATATTATGTTGACACTTTCCTTACTAAATGCTTTACCATGTTTTCTTAATGACAGGTTTCATGTTAGCCGTTCTGAAAATAAAATTCTTTTCCCTAATTCACTGTTACAAAATTGGTCAGTCTTCAACGTATACCTTGCTTACTTGACATTTACTAGTTTCTTGAAGACTCTACCTATATTTCAGACTTCTCAAAATCTTAATTTTCGTCATCGAGAAATTAAATCTGGGGGTGGGGCTCAGCCTTCCAGATGATTCTGATGCATCGTAGTTTTTAGAATGTGTGGTCAAGATAAGATTAGTCATGTGCTCAGTAGGGTAGTTGGGTCAGATTTTTGTGTTTCAGCTAGAACTTGTGGACCTAATATTTATTGGTAAACCTTTACTTTATACTTGTTTCATTAAGAAAAAGAAAAGCAATAGCAGTTCCCTGCCCATTACAGGAAACTTAGGGATGGGCTATGGAAGGAGCCCTCCATGGGGATCCCGCAAATGCTCAGGTACCACGTTAATGATTTCAACCTTTCTCAGTTTATGAACATTTCATTTTAACTAATTGTCCTTAGAATCATTTTAGGCGTTTTGCTTTCCAGTAGTTACTAAGGAATTTAGTAACAGAAAACAGGGATTCAGTGACGCATCTATAACAGCAAACCAAATACCTAGAATTTTTCTGTAACTGGTCAAGATCTTTGTGGTCCTTTGCAGGCTCTCCAGGAGAGTCTGTTTCTTGCACAGGACCCTGTGCTTGGTTTAATGCTCTGCTGTCAGGGTCAGGGAATTACATTGGATCCCGCAGATCATGTAGCTTGTTCCGCTTCTGCCTCTTCCTTGCTCTTCCCTCCTGTTTTTTTTTTTTTTTCCTGGCTTAATTCTGACTCTTCCTTGGCTCTTCTGTGGCTTTCTAGGCCTCATGTAGCTCTTGTTTGCCCCCCAGCCTTGCAGTCAGCTGCTGCTGTTCCCTGCAGCTCCGGTTCCAGGCATGTTTTGTTTCCACCTTGTTGTATTTCTCATTGTAACCTGGTTTGTTTTCTCTCTCCTGTGGCAATGGGAGCATCGTAAAAATCCATGCTGGTTGCCTTCCGCAACCAATCCCTGCTGTCTAATCTCAGCTGAGCCAGTAATGCTGTGTTTAGAAATTGTTTTATTTTTCTCTTTTTGTCTGACTCTTATATTTTTCAGATTTTTTTCCCCTCACATCTCCAAGTTTCTTTGCCTTGAAGTTATGTTTCTCTGAAAAGATTGTATTGTATAATCATGCAGATCCCTTTATTTCAAAATCTTAATGTTGTTGCTTCAGTAAGTTCCTTTTGCTTACATCACCACCACACTCCTCTCTACTGCATTCCCCCCAGTGTAAAAACACAGCCTGATTCTCATATAAATAGTGCGTGTGTATGTATGTGTGCGCACACATGTGCATGCGTGTGTGTGCCTGTGTGCACGTGTGTGTGTATACATAGGTAGGGACATGTATTCCCCACCTGTGGCTTTGCTGGTTTCTCTCTCCTTCTCTTTAGCGCTGATCTTCCTGGAAGAGAAGTCTGGGCCCCTTTCCTTGTTCTTTGTGCCCCCATCCACTCTTGAGGTGTTCACCCCACTTCCATCTTACCAGCCATCGCTAACTTACAGTCTCATGGCATCTTGATCACTTCTCATAGTGGTTAGTGTGCATGTGGCTTTTGACATTATTTATGACCTTACTACTTTTATAATGAGGAAACAACTATTTTGTAGAAATAAATATGGCGACAGTATATATATATATATATATATAATTTTTTTTTTTTTAAATATCACCTCCTCTTCCCTTAAACATTCTCTTCCCTGAGCTTTTGCATTCCATTGACTTTCCTCTTTTTTTGTCCTGGCTTCTCTTAGTCCCCATTATCATTTTATCTTTTATTTTTTTTGAAAAGTGAATGTTCCCTAAGGCATTCCTTGCCTTTTCTCTTCTGTCCTTTCGTATTCTCAGTCACTGCCATTACTCCAGCTTTCATGTCTGTTCAGATGATTCCCAGATGTTTATCTCTGGTGGATTCTTGACCATTTTACAGACCATATTTCCAACTACTTCTGGAGTTTTCTATCCAACTTCAACTTCAGCGTGCCCAATTTGAACTCGTATTCTCTGTTTTTGCCTGCCTCCTGCTCTCCCCCTTCTGCTCTTTCTGTGTGATGGGTATCTGCACGCTCACAACCCCCCTCGCCAGCTCTTCCTCCTGGCCATTCTCTTTCTATTTATGATGAAACCTTGTTCGTGCCTTCCAGGGCAGAAGCCCGCGTATTTTTTACTTCTTTTCCTTTATTACCACATTCACTTAGTTGCTGAATCAGTGTATATTTTGTTTTTATAACATCATTTGACTACATTTTCTCTTTTCAGTTTGCACTGCTTCAGTCCTAACTCAGGATCTCATTGCCTGTGACCTAATGTCCTAAACTATTTCGGAAACCCGAACCATTTTTCTTAGCACCTAGATTGTATCTCTCCTTGGGCCTAACATCCTTGGAGTCCCACAGATCAATATCAGTGCATCAGCTTATCATTCTAAAGCTTTTAGCGATGTGACTCCAAGGTACTTTTTGATCTTGTGTCTTACTAGCTCTGTGCATGTGTTGCACAGACCGTCCAGGTCCATCCTTCTTTGCCTTTGTTCGTCTATCTGTCTCCCCTACTCTGTGTGCTGCGAGCCTCCCTCTCACCTTCTCCGTGTCCTCTTGTTCCCGACGCTTTCCCCAATTAGACAGGAGTGACCAGATAAAGTCTGTAAGTCGGAGTAATATTTTTATCTTCTGAGAATATTTCGTATCTCTTTTAGGACATTCTGCAATGTACTGTAGCTGCTTAAGTTTATTTTATTGCCTCATTAATCTCTAACCTACATGTTTATAGTTTTAGAGTAGTGTCCTATTAAAATTTACTGACTAGAAAAAGTACTAAATAAGACATTAAAAGGTCTTGCTAGCTGTGTGACTTTGAGCAAGTCATTTTACTTCTCTGAACCTTAGTTACTTAATTTGTGGGAGTCAAGTGAGATGATAATATACAGAATGTAGGATTTTCTATATGGATCAATAAAGGCTTCTCTCTCCAGTGTGTTTATGATTTATTTATGATGTTTCCACGATATAATACTGACAGCAGAGTTTCAGTTATACCAGCCACCACCGCATGGCCTCAGGGAGAAGCATAGTCGGGGCAGGGGTGGGAGGGTCGGGGGGTGAGGTTACTGGTAGTACCAAGTGGGAGCTCAGGGGATCTGGACGTGAAATGAGGCAGAGCAGATCCTAAAGTAGAGAACCAGCTATTGACCAGGTGAATTAACTTCATCAGCTGCTGTTTTTCTCTGTTGGGGCTCAGGGCTTTGCTCTGGTTCCTGGGGAGATCTAGTCTCAGTGTGATGGGCTCAAGCTTGAGCAGGTAATTATGGACACCTGTCATTTGGTGCTTTTCCTATTGAAATTCCAATTGTGCTCTATGTTGCTATCATGAAATTGGTTGTATAATAATGACCCAAGGTTTGGGGATAGTGAGTGCCCTCCTCACTGTTAAGAGTTGAAGACCTGGCCAGAGAAGATAAATCATTCCTCTTGTGGACTGGAGGAGTCCATGGCTGGGACTTCACATTGTTAAGGGACTTCTGATATCAAAGAAGGGCCAGATTCTGTTTGTCATAAAGGTAAGGGTATCTTATATTATTCTAAGTCTGGGAAAATTAATAGACCGTGTGTAGTAAATACATGCAGGAAAGAATTGGCTGTTGTTTTTCTCACCTCACACACTGACACATCACTTAACCCACTGTGAGCTTCCATTCCTCCCACCCCACTGAAGATACTAGGCCAGGTACCCGGAACCTCTGTCTTGCCAGGCGGTCAGTCCCTTCTCAGTTCTGGACCTTTCAGTGTCTTTAAATGAGTATGTTTGACCTTCTCCTTCAGATTTTTTCTTCTCCGCACATCTTACTGACCTACTTAGACTCTAGTAATTACTTGTTCTTTCTGCATACCACAGAGTGATTCTGTGGGACTTTGGACTTCATAGAACTGGGTGAGCTCCAATAGCAAAGAAGAAAGTATTAACTAATTTAATGAGCAAATAAATGTTTGCCAGCCTGGTGTACTATTCAGATTTTTGTTGTGAGGTTGTGAATAAGTGAACTGGCTTCTGCCCTGGGGACGTCAGTCGGATACGTGGCTGTGGGAATCTTCTTCTTTCCCACACGACTCTGCATTTTAAAAATTCTTCTGCGGGAAGATCCCAACATGCTATAGCTGTTCTTCCTTATGCAGCTCATTTTCCCTGGAGAGAGGCCGGAGAAAATCCAAGTCAAGCTTTTCCTAGTCTGTTTTCATGTCACTTCAGAGAGCTACTGTTTTCTGTTAAATTGTCGGGAAATATTCTAATCCAGGAAAAGGGAGGCAGTAGGAAATGCTGGCAGTAGGAAATTTGGGAGAACAAATTCTTAGCACTGGTAGGAGCACTAATGAATATGTGATTAATTATTCTATATAAATTCCAATATTTTCTCAGAGAAACTTTTAAAAGTGTGTGTGTGTATATACATATTTATCTCAAATATACCCAAGAGAATTGAAATCATAGTTTTGTACAAAAACTTTCACATGCAGCATTCATATGCATTTATATGAATGTTTGTAGTGGCATTATTCGTAATTGCAAAAGGGTGAAAACAATCCACATATCTATCAACTGGCCCATGGATGAACAAACTGTAGTAGATCCATACGATGGAATACTGTTCAGCCATAAAAAGTAATGAAGTACTGGTATATGTTACAACATGGGAGAACCTCGGATACTTTATGCTAGGTGAAAGAAGAAAGACCACAAAAGTCCACATACTGTATGATTCCATTATGTGAAAGGTCCATAACAGGCAAATCTATACAGAGAGAAGGTAGACTCGTGGTGGCTGGGGTAGGGTGGGGTGGTGTAGGGGAGAATGCAATGTCTGCAAAGGGTACAGGGTGCCTTGTTGGAGTGATGAAAATGGTCTGGAATTTGATAGTGGTGATGGTTGCACAGCTCTTTGAATATACTTAAAACCACTGAATGTATACTTTAAAAGGGTGAATCTTATGGTATGTGAGTTATACCTCAATTAAAAAAATACATATATATAACAAGAAACTAGATTGTATTATATAGACCACATCAGCTTTTACCTCAGATACTGTACACAGTGGGGGTCATTTAGGTAATCCACCCCCCCCCACCTAGTTCTTATTTGAATAAAAATAGAGCTGAAAGAATCGTAGACTAGGAGTTAGAAATTATGAATTGTACTCCTGAATCTTGAGTGACCATGAGCAAGATGCTGTCACCTTTATTCTGTTGCCAGAAATGAGAATCGTATTTGCCCTTGTCAGGGTTACTAAATTGAAGGGTTGTTGATAGGTCATAAGCTTCTTGAGGGCTGATTTTCCAACATCTTCCCACAATGCCTTGTGTGTGTAGATGTTTAATAGATATGTATTAAATGAATGTTGATTTAAATAGAGGAAGTCATGTGAGAGTGCTTTCTGAAAGTTCTGTAGATCTCAGATTATGGCGTTAATGTATACTGGTTGGTCTATTCATGGAAATTTAGGAAGAATTTAGCTGTTCTATTCTATTACTGAGATGTTTCGTAACTAGTTTATGGCCACATGGAATCAACTTATCTTCTAGGCCTTCCAGTATTAAAACATGTGCTGACGCCAAGAGTGAAGGCAACCCATGTTGCTTTTGATACTATGAAGAGCTATTTAGATGCAATTTATGACGTTACAGTGGCTTTTGAAGGGACTGTGGACGACAAAGGGCAACGCAAAGAAGCACCATCCATGGCTGGTAAGTTTGTTTTCAATTAAATCATATATATTTATGAACGTGTAATTCATTTTTAAAAAATAAGTAAGTGTACTCTACTTCACTACATTTACTTGATATGTTTTCCAAGTAAATATACTTGATATATTTTCAAGTATTTTTTATTAATCTGTAACAGTTCAAATTTCATTAGTTCTCAGTTTGGTATTTCTTGGCTGCCATTTTAGTCCTTTGGACTCGCCCATTATCATTAACTCAGCCTCTTTGTACCCAAAGTTGACACATAAAAATGGAAAGCTACGTGCATCCAAGGAAGGAGTAAGGATGGGGAGTGCTGGCCTAGTGATACTGAGATGGGCACTGATGGTCAGTGTTCATCTTTATATGTGTTTTTCACATAATATTTATGAAATTTAGTATCATTGACAAGAAAAACAGGTGAAGTATGACTTTTTCTTTTTTCAAATGTGCTAGGTTTTAGGGACCTTTGAGCTGTTATCTGTGTATGTATGTCAGATTTAACAATAAAAAGTAAAATTGTTAGTGAGCATAATGTTTTAAACATAACCCAAACTCTCTGGCCTGTGAGAGAAATTTAAACGTGAGAACAGGTGAACGAGGAGGCGTGTGGAGCCTCCGTCCCCTTCTCAGTGTGTCCGCTCGTGCTGTGGTGGAGAGAGCACTGGGCTTTATGCTCCACCCAGCAGCTGTTTGACTGGAGCTGACGTCAGAGTGCTTCCCTCAGTAGGATCTCTGGAAGGCAGATGTTCAAAATACGTTCAAAAGGCGTAAAGAGGAGCTCCCCAAGCAGGAAGTTTGGGAGAGAGGATGGCGGAGTGAGGCACAAGGGGGCTAAATGGTCCAAAAATTGACCGTGCTGGAGGAAATAAAATCTGAAACAAGAGTGATTGCCCTCATAATTGCCTTTAACACAGAGTAGTTGTGAAGTAGGAAGCTGAAGTTCTTTTTTTTCCATTTTAAATGTAATTTTTTGGAATATATTATACATCAAACAGTTTAAAAATTAAAACTGTGTAAGGCATAGTTGGTTTCCACCTTGTCCCCGTCCGCCTGGTCTGCCCCTTTCCTTTCCCAGAGGTGACCACTACTTAATTTCTTCTGTATCATATGTGGATATTCTTACTCTACCATTTCTCCTTTCTTATTAAAAAGGAAATGTAATAATATTTTTCTTTTTTAACCGTTGAAGGAGTCATTGACCTGTTTTTATATTTGAAAACAGACATGCATTTAATTGTTCAACAATATTATCATTAGTTTATCAAACATTGTTTAAAAAATGAGATTAAACATGTTTTTATTATGTATGAAAAACAGATATAATTCCCATAAGAACCTTTTTAAAATGCTGTTTTCATTGTGTCACCGTCTTGCTCATAAGATCTTGATGGCTTGGCTGTGTGCACAGGGTAAATACTCGCCTCTTTAGCCTGCCATCCAAGGACTCTGTCTTCCAGCCCGAGCTCCTCTCTCCCTTGTCCCTCCTGCACTGTGCTGAGAAGGGGAGCTGGTTTACTGCTGTTACAGACCTCTTCATGTACCTCCACGCAGGCTCTGTAATGGAAGGCTATGTGTAGGCCAGGCCTCATTTCCAAATGAAACCCCCTCCTTCCCCTTTGTTGCCCCCATCCAAGTCTGCTCCCCCTCAACCTCCGTGTCTGATGAAGTCTTTCCTAGTCATTTGCTTTCTAGCTCGCAGCACTTTCTCTTGCTTTGGCGCTTCCTGGCACTGCATGTGCCACAAGCATACGATACTTAGCGTATGGTAACTCTGTCTCCTCCCAGCTAGATCAGAAGAGCTTGAGGAAGCAAACCATTTCAGAGTTGCGTAGCCCAGGTTCCAGACCCAGCACCCCTCCCACGGCACTGCTTAGTCTACTACACGTTAGCTGACAGTGGCTCTGTGTGTTCATTACAGAATGTCTCTATTTTTGAAAGGGTTGGCTTTCCCAACTATCACACCCAGAAGCCATGTAGAAAATAAAATCTATCATTTCAATCAGTTAAAGATAAATATTTCTACATGGAAAAATATACTAGAATCAAATCAAAAGATTGAAGGCAGACTGGGAAAATATTTGCAACTTAGATCACAGAAAAAAGGCTAATTTCTGTAATGTATAAAGTGTTCCTACAAATTGATGAGAAGGTGACCGATAACTCAGTAGAAAAATGGGTAAAGTGTAACAACAGACAGTTCACAGAAAAGAATGTTCAACCTCATTCATTATAAGAAAAATGGAAATTAAAACATACAGTAAGATACCATATTTTTACTATGAGACTGGCAAACCTCCCTATGGCAGGTTTGGTAACAGGCCCTGGGGGTGAGATTAATGGAGAACAGGCCCTTATCTGCTTTGCTGTTAGGAGTACAGCATAGTAGAACCTCTGTAGAAGTTATCTTGGCAATGTTTGTCCAATTCGCGGATGCATTTACATTCCCACTACTGAGCCATTCTTCTGCACATTACCTGTGCACGTAAGAAATGATACCTGGTTTCCCTTGTTGTGTGTTTATTTTAATTGTGCGTTGGGACCTGTAGCTTGAAAAGCCCTGCTCTCATTATTATATAAGTTAATTGATATTATGCTTTACTTATAATCTAGTATAGATTAAGGCTCACTTTCAATTCTATGAAGTATAATGTAAGTTGCGTTAGGTATGAAATTCCGTGACTTAGAATATTGTAAGTACTTTGTGATTCTGTTTAATTGGTATTAAATATTATCTTCATACATAGTGGACTATCATTTAATATCCATATTTAATAGCCCAATTATAAAAACAATGTTTTTCCATAAAGTTGCTAGATTGTTCATTTATATGCCATAGGCCAGTGTTTCTCAAAGCATTGTAGGAGGATTATAGATGCATCAGAATCACCTGGGATGGTTGCTGACCGTGCAGGGCCCCAGCTCCAGTCTAGACCGCTGACAGGGCCTCGCTGCAGGTGAGGGCGGGAGCTGCAGTGCGAGTGAACTTGGCACAGATTCTGTGGTCACGGGAGTCCACGGCTGAGGCCTTAGTGAGGCCTCACATCAGCGAGATGGGCAGCAGGTCATGTCCTCTGGCTTTCCCATTTCGTGGTGTATTTCATCGTAAGGTGGCTGTTGATCAAAACCCCCGGGCATCCTCTGGTGCGTGGTTCATCTGGGCTTGTCATCGGAGTCAGAGTGCTTTCGTGGACAATGTCCATTGGGGGGGCGGTAAGAAGGGGCAGTTTGATTATAATTGACTTTTTCCAAATTCTCTTTCTAAACTGAGTGGTATGGGTAATAAATTGTGAGCTTAAAGAGAGTATTTGATATTCTATTGAAGCATTTTATATGACTCTAGGTAACTATTTTATTAATATTTTCTTTATGAGAATAAAACATACTTTGAGGGGAAAATTACAGGTAACCCACAAAAAGGGAAAAAGACTCCACACGCTCACCTGTCCAGATGCAACACCAGTTAGCAGTTTGGATGCTGTTCTCAGAATCTTCTTTTTATTATGCCTGTGTGTTGGAGCGTATATGTACCTTTATGTATTTAAAAACAATGAAATGGTTCATATATATATTGCTTTCTTTATAGCCTGCTATTTTGTGCTTAGTAGTGTGTCATGAACATCTTTACATGTCAGTACACACACTTCTGTAATTATTTTTTAAAGGCTACATAGTGTTCATTGATATGAATATATGCCTTACCTGCCCTCTTTTCTACTGTTGGATCTAGGTTATATTTATATATATGTATTTTTATATAAATATAGATAGTCTTTTTTCCCCCAGAGAAAGGTGAGGGGGCAGATGATAAGCTGACAGTCAGCAGTGTGGGAGCTGAGTGAGGACATAGCATGTGGAGGCCTCGGTTCAGCACAGGCCCATCATCTGCTCCCACTTTCTCTCCTGGCTGCTCATGCTGGGCTCCCCAGGCCCTGAGCAGACGGGCTCCGCTCCCCCAGGGGCTGGCTCTGTGACGTGTGTGGACACCGGGAAGACTTCCTGTAGTGCCCTAGCCTGTCAGTTTACTCTAGGGCTCCACCGGGAAAGTGACGATTAGAAAAGAAATGTACCTTCATTGGAGTATTTTTCCCTGTGTTCCCTAATATTATGGGATAATTTTCGCCCATGCAATATGAAATATGCCCCAACTAAAATAGTTTTTAGAGGGGCTAGCCCCGTGGCTTAGTGGTTAAGTTCGTGCACTCCACTTCGGCGGCCCAGGGTTTCGCCGGTTCGGATGCTGGGCGTGGACATGTCACTGCTCATCAAGCCACGCTGAGGTAGCGTCCCACATGCCACAACTAGAAGGACCCACAACTGAAAATACGCAACTGTGTACTGGGGGGCTTTGGGGAGAAAAAAGAAAAAAGAAAATCTTTAAAATAGTTTTTACAAATATAGATGCAAGAGCTCTGTTAGATATTAAAGTATTTGTTTTCCTGACTGCTTGTCCTTGGTGGTAGGGCCTCCCGAACGTCAGTTAGTGGTTATCTGATGGTACCTTAGGGCTCTGGTTGGATGCCTGACCACAGAAGTGGCTGATCTGGCTCCCCTACCAGCTACTCCAGGCCTTGGTCCTCTCTGAGCCTTAGTTTCTTCATCCCTATGAGGAGGTAATAGTACTCACCTACGTAGACTTGTGGAGATCAAGTGAAACAATGTAGATGAAAGTGTGTTAAATGCCAAAGTCACCGTGTAAATTTCAGGGGAAGAAAAGCCTAAAACACCCATGTAAGTTTTGGAGCTCCTTTCTCACAGTGTGAGTGCTCTTCCCTCCTGAGCTCCTGTCTTATTAGACGCGTTGCCGTCACATTCTGACCGCTTTAGTTCATACACATTTCACTTCTGACATTTAAAGTGCAGTCGGTTTCATTTCCTCACAGTCTGTAGCCATGCACAGTGCTTGCGATATCAAGGATAAATGCAGTGTCAATTGGATGATGACTTAATTATGGAAATGTTGAGGGGGAGATGTAGATAATTAAGTGAAGGTAGGAAAATTGATGTTAGAGTCTGCGTTTTTATGTATTAGAAATAGAAATAAGAGGGCCAAATGAGAAGGATATGCCACTAAAAAATTATGATAGCTAACATGTGGTGCAAACTCTGTGCTCTGCGTGCTCAGAGGACTCCCGCAACCACCTGCTGGGCAGGTGGGAACAGGGAAGAGGCCGACAGATCTGCCTGGGTTGACAAGGGATCGAAAGCCAGGCTGCCTGGCTCACTGTCCATGCTCTTGACTGACGCACAATTCTAAAAGTACTTAAGCAGTTCTTTGATTATTTAAATGACAATAGAACCTGAGGGAAATTAAGACAAAAATATTGAAAAGCTACAATCTTCCCTATTACAGTGTTTTTGCACATTTATCATCAAAGCCAGTTCACTCCTAAAAGTATATAAAAAATAAGATAATTTTTGATGCCCAAGATGCTGCATGTTACTACTACTAACGCTTGACGTCATAAGTAAAGAAGAGCAGTCGAAGAGAGTCCTTAGCGAAAAAGGGATGTATGTGGAGTCAAAAGAGTAGAGACTGCTTTAAGGAGAGGCTTAAAGGCTTTGTCAAACTGTGCAGCATGCCAGTCACCATCTCTTAGAACACGTCTTTGAACACATTGCAACTTGAGGGAGAAGGTCTCAGCCTCCTGCTTGCATACCCGCCTAGGGAACATAGTCTTCTCTTAAATGTCTTAGGAGTATTTCCTTGTTCTCCAAGGAATTTTAAGTATGTTAATATTCTCGGCTCTCCACAGAGCCACCTACAAAAAAGGGAGTTTCCAGGCTCAAAGTTCTTTCTTATCTTGGAATAAATCCTAGCCTCATCTCTTGTGCAACCCTGGCTGAAAAAAGACTGTCTGCTTTTGTCAAATTAGCATGTCTTAGGAGCTAGAGTTATTTAAGAGCACATAGCTCTTCTACAAAAGGAATTTGGTTCCTGAACCACGTATAGTCTGTTTTTCATGGCAAGGATCAGGAAAGGAAGGAGTACCAGTGAGTGGAAGCCAATAGCAAGTCAGAGAGGAAAGGAGCTCCCTCTCCCAAGTCTGATGTGGCCGAGTAGCAGTCAGCAATGGAGGCTCATGTGCCAGCTCAGGCACTAGGGATTGATGGGGATTAAGTGCCCCTGTGTGCCCAGTGCTTTGCCAGAGGGAACCAGACAGACTCCATCTCTGCCCTTGTGGGACTCGCAGTCCAGTGGGAACAGCAGTGACAATGTGTGACAAATGATAGGCTTGGGAATGGCAGACTAGTGGTCCCATGAAGATGATTGGTGGGTCTGATGGTGGTTGGCATTTGGGGACTCCTTTGGAGGGTGGGTATTTACTTCTAGTGAGAGTCCAACTTCCTATTCCTGGGCTGCCTATAGAGGTAAAAGCTGTTGTGTAGAGAGTAACGTTTGTACTATTGATTTAACTTAATGGCTTAGGGAATTGTGGTAGACTTGAAAATTACAACATACTCTTCTACTTCACCTTGAAACCCAAAACCACAGTTTATAGTCTTTATTTTCTTTTAACTTTGTTTTTTGATAAATAAGGAATCTGTACTTTTTCATCACTTAAAATTTTTTTACCTCATTTTCATTATAGTATAACTGTGAGTTCTAAAATAATTTTAAAAATGAAATATTTTTGTTTCTTAGAATTTCTCTGCAAAGAATGTCCAAAAATTCATATTCACATTGATCGTATAGACAAAAAAGATGTCCCAGAAGAACAAGTATATATGAGAAGATGGCTTCATGAACGTTTTGAAATAAAAGATAAGTGAGTAACAACAGTTCTAGCATTTCAGAAACTTTGGTTCAACTAAATTTCACTACAGTAAACAATTTGAAATGAATGTAAACACTTTTATGATCTTAGAATACTTTTTATAAACTCAAGTCAAATCTTGTTCCACGCATAATCTGTTTATGTTTTAAACTTCATTGTTACGAGTCACTGTAAAAGAACTGGTTGTGGGAGGCCTATCTATTTTCATTTACAGTATTTCTTAGACTACACTCTATGGTAAGATATAAAATTAAAAAAAGAGAAAGACACACACAAAAAGCTTTCTAGTGTAAGATGCCCCAAATCTGCCCTCTCAGGTGAGACAAGGTGGTGTGTTGTTTGAAGACTAGCCGTCCTGCGTGCAGTGTGTGGAAAAGCGGGGCTTTGGGAGAGAGGAATGAGTCTGATGTGCATGTGGAAATGGTCCCAGTGTATTTGTTGGAAGAGGAAGGGGCAGTTGACATTTTCATGGCCAAAATGTGTTTTTGCTGTTAGTATTTTTGGGCCTAAGCAGTTTCTGGGATTGACCTTGTGTTTGTCTCTGCTGATAACGTCACTTTAGAGCAAACAACCATGTTGGACCTGGCCAAGACCTCCTGCGAGGAAATCACAGGCATGTGGGAAACCTCGTGTGTGAGGCATGGCCTGCAGAGGTCCACTGAGTGGGTGGGAGTGACGGGCCACTCACTGCAGAGCGAGCTGGAGCAGGGGTGACATGGATAAAGTAGGTTAGTCTCTCTTTGATTTAGCACAAATTTCTAAAGGTAGAAATTTTAGGATTTTGTTTTCTTTTTAGGAAGGTAAAAAGGGGGTCTTAGGTTTAGATATGATATTTATAAATTGAATTTTCTTAGATGAAAACTTCAGGATATATTATTCATTTATTGTTTTGCTGTCAGTGGAAGTTTTATCCTTTCTGATGCATATCCTATTTTTTGAAAGATATGTTTTAAACATCTGTACTTTTTATCCTCCTTTCAAAAAAATGGATCTGTTAGTTTTCAGATGCACCATTTACTAAGACCACATTGAAAAGTATGGTTTTTTTTAAAGACTTAAGAAAATACTTCCCAAATTATATTTTATGAAATTTTACCCATGCTCTATTCTCCTAATATGCTGCTTCTTAAGAGACTGCCATTGTTCCTCCTTTCCTTGTTGTAGTACAGTAAAATATTTCCTAATTAACCCTCCTGGATTGACTTTAACAAGTGGAAATTATTTAAAGTGTACTGTGTTGAAATGAAACTTTATAACGTTTATAAACAAGTAGCTAAATTTTTGTATTTCATTCACTCTCAGTTGTACATGACATAATTTTTTAAACCAGCCCTTCAGTGCCACCCACTTTGGTTATAGAAAAAATTTAAAAAGTAAGATCTGTGTGTTTTAACGTGAAAATCTGTTCTCAGACAAAAGCCTGAATAGTAAATCTAATATCCAATATATTTTGTGTTGTAGTGTTTGTATATATTTAGGATGAGTCTAGACATTTTAAAACAGTGGTGTTCTCTGGAGAATGTGATTTATAAGGGAGTAGAAGGACTTACCCTTTTTGTGCTTTGTGTTTGAGATTTTTATATTGAGTATGTTCTAACCACATTTTTTAAATAAGCTGGGAAAACGAATTAATATTTTTTCCCTTTTTTACCTGCTTTTATAATTCCATGCCAATAAGGGCTTTTTTGGGAAACTTCGTGTATGTTATAAGCGCCGCTGATCTCTTCTTTGACTTCCACTGGAATGGGAGCTGTGGGAAGAAGGAAGACTAAAGACTGGGGAAGGTGGAGAAAGTCTGAGATGGTTATTACCCATGTGTGAGTCAGGTCGTCAGGTCGTTGCAAAATTGTAAAGATCTAAAGTTTAAAAAACAAAAACAGGCTCATAAAATTACTTAAATCCATCTGTTTTTATAATACAATTCGTCTACACTAATTATAGAACATATTAAAGATATTTGTAAAGTCTGGAAACTCCAATTAAACCAAGTTTCTGGTGTTTCCTTATTCATCTTTCTTTCTCAAAGACCTATAGCTTCTCCAGCACGTAATAGGCACCCAAGAGATATTTGTTGAATTAGAATATTGAAATGACTAAACCTGAAATTTTAAAGTTTTTTTTCCATTTTGGCCATAGGTTGCTTATAGAATTCTATGATTCACTGGATCCAGAAAGAAGAAACAAATTTCCTGGGAAAAGTGTTAATTCTAAACTAAGTCTCAAGAAGACTTTACCATCATTATTGATCTTAAGTGGTTTGACTGCTGGTATGCTTATGACTGAGGCTGGAAGGAAACTATATGTAAAAACGTGGATTTACGGAACCTTAATTGGCTGCTTGTGGGTTAGTATTAAAGCATAAACAAGCGGCTGTCTCCAGGCAGTGGAATGTGCTACGTGGGTTCTTATTGGCAGCCGCCCATTGCATCAAATTGTTTCCTGAATTTAATAAGAAGTGTAAATAAAGCCTTATTGATTGAACATTGGATAAAATAGAATTTCTGACTAAAGCCAATATGCTATTGGTCTTGGGCAAACATACACGTCTTACAACTTTAGTACAGAAGCTGCCGGAAAGGGAAAAGTAAACAGAGTTTATGCTGTACTTGATGTTTCCTGTGAACTAATGTCAACTTCTGAAGATTATTAGGATTGTATAATTTGTTATTGTTTTGTAATTCAGATAGCTGCATTCATGAACATTAATTTGCAGTATATTTCACTATATTTGTTATTTTCAATTTTTTCCAACTTGACTGGTCCAAACTCTTATCCCTAAAGTATTTAGTATCTTGCAGCTATGTAATATTTTGCTTTTTGCTTAATTTCTCCAAGACAATGAAAGAAATTGTATTTAAGTATCGAGAAAGATACAAGGAAAGGGGCAAGAAATGCTTGTGGGGAGGAAGCTCTGGTTAGTGCACGCTTTTATTGTGTCGCCTTATTAGCTGATCTCACTTACTGTATATTTGCAAAGTAGTTAACATTTCTAATATTTATTGAGACAGCTTACTTTGCACACCTTGTACCCTACACAAAAGAATAATGTATGACATGTGAGAATTAAGTTTGAGTTAAAATTGTGGCCCTGATGCATTGTAGCAGAACTTTAAATTGCCCAGCTTTTTGCAGTTTTAAGCTAAGCTCTTAGTACTTCGCAACATCTGTGCCATAAGGACTTGAAAACCTTAAGGTTTCCTGTTACTTTTTACGTCAAAATAATCAGTGTGTACCTTCGTTGGACCTGAGTCCACAGATATTTGAGGTGTTGGGAGCCTTCAGACGTCTGACTAGATTTTCTAGCCTGTGCCTTTTGCCTGTTACTCTTGGGTTTAGCAAGATATTTAATCCAAACGGCTTTTTATGTCCTCGTGGTCGGTCTCCACGGTGCTTGAGTTCTTCCCTCGGATTCAGCAGTGTGCTGCTCGGGGGCAGGCACAGCAGACTTGCAGCGAGGAAGCATGTAGCTGGAGTGTCCTGGTGCAGAGCTGAACTGTTGAAGCTCTGGTGAGTGAGCTCCACTGGCTGCGGCAGAGGCCGGTGAAACACAGGCTTGATCCATGAGGACTCGGTGAATTGGTTCAGTCACCATTAGTTTAAATAGGTTTTACAGTTAATCTGTATATCACCTCAAAACAAGGGCCGTGTTTTAGCAACCAAATCACACAATTTTCAGCCATGGGACAATATATCCCATGCAAGAGGACCTTTCTTAAAGTGCGACCTGCTCTGTTTTATGTTATAATTTAAACTTGATTGCCTGAGAGTCTTTTAAGATAACATTTCTGCTTACTGCTAATAGATTTTCTTGTAAAATTCTATCAGTTCCCCAGATGAAACACACCAGTTGAATCAGGATACACAAAATGAAAACAGTAATTAAGGGAAATTTTGTCTAACTGAATCTTCAGAACCAGAGAGTAAACCATTTCAAGCCACCCCTTTGAAGAAGTGGGTGGTCTGAATGGGTTTGTATGTGTTAGAATGTATCTGTGCACACGCACTTGTAGACACACATTCCCGCGGGGTACAGTTGGCCTAATGATGCCTGGGGGCGTAGGTAAAACTTCTGAGAAATGTTCTCATGCCAAATTGCAATTTTCTCTTACCTGTAAAGTGAAATTTAAATCAATTCATATCTTGTTAAATACTTTTTTTTAACAGTCCTGAAGTTAGAACCTATTTCTAATTAGATCAAAGTAAATGTAAGTTGTGTAACTTACTTTGAATATCATGGATATACCACTAGAGTTGTGTTGATTGTAATTGATTTTAAGAAGGCAGAGTGAACTGTGTAAGATCTCTTGAACATCATGTTCTTACAGCTGTCCTTATATTCTCACAAAAGGTCGATAAAATATTTATTAGTTTAAAAAATTTTGTATCAAAATATTTGGAAAATTAGAAGCTTCTTTTTAACATGTACTGATGTGACTTGAATTATTATTTTCTAAAATTAAGAGCCCTGTGTCTGCCTGTAAATCTTTTCACATGCTATCATTTTACCTTTTGTTTGTGTTATTGTTGATTTACAGCTTAGTTATTACTTAGTTTTTCTTTGTAAGAATGCCATCAATGTGCATGCTTTTATGTTTTTCAGAAAAGGGTGTGTTTGGATGAAGGTAAAAGAAAAAATAAAATCTTTCACTGTCTCTGATGTCTGGGCTTTTTAACATTTTGTGATTGAAGAATTCACCAACAGTTTCCTGTTACATAAAGTAGGCTTCTCGGCTGGCCCTGCATTCTGAATATGTAAAACTATAATAGTTTTTCTTGAGTATTAAGCAAGTTTTTAAAAAATACATTTTTTGTTGTTAGCTCTGTGAGTAATCCTGACTCGAGCCACCCTGTGCACAGCAGAGCAGAACCCAGCGCCATCCGCTCCCCTCCTGTGCTGTATCATAGGGTTTTCATGGCCGTTTTTTCACAAGTGGGTGGCCAGGTCCTTCTTCCTAGTTTGTCTGAGTCTGGAAGCTCTGCTGAAACCTGTCCACCATAGGTCACCCCGCTGGTATTTGAAGTACTGGTGGCATAGCTTTCAGCGTCACAGCAACACACAGCCCCCATAGTATGACAGCCGACAGACCCGGGGTGTGGTTCCCTGACCAGAAACGAACCCAGGCTGTGGCGGTGAGAGCACAGGATCTTAACCACCAGACCACCGGGGCTGGCTAAAAAATATCATACTGAAAATGGTGAAGCAGAATATTAGTTTGGTTATATGAACTCATCGATATATTTTATAAGATGTATGACCTGCATTAATTGCTTGACAATTCCGTAATCATTGGGATATCTCACTGAAACATGTCACATACCTAAAATTAGCCAGGTTGGTGAGTAAAGGGCCAATCTGGCTAGTCCTTACATCATACATACTAATGATTTCTTTCATTATTTCATTTCCATGTGATTTTTTTTTTTCATTTAGAGTGGTATCAATTTTCCTTTATATCCAGATTATTTAAGCTTTATTTTTTCCTTTGTAATATTACATGCTTTGTAATTACATTTACTGAATAGGTCCATGTTAATAAAATTAGCTAAATATATTGGCTATTATCTATAAAAGAATAAAAAAAGAAATATATATAAAATTTGCCCATCAAGTATAAGATGTAGAGTAACTGCCAGATATGTATCAGACTCACGTTTGAGAAGACGGAGAAACGTCTGTTATAATAATAATAGTATTTCATGTGTACAATTGCAAATGTAAAAATACGTTTTAACCTTAATAATATTTCTTCTTGAACTATTGAGGAAAAGATTGTCTTGGCAGATATTCCAGATGTCACCTTGTTGTAAGTTACATATCTTTGTTTATAAGGATTTTGGGGGTAGGAGGGTTGAGCCAGTTTTATTATGAGTTACACATACTTTCAGATTAAAGATTGGCTAACTTAGAATATTATGTTACCACTTAGTATATTTGGCATTATAAACAGGCGAACTTAACCTAATATCCAAGCATTAGAATGAAAATCAGTACTTGTTTCAAACTCATATTTGGAAACATTCAGATATTTTGGAGTGCTGCAAATATAATCACTGATTTATTTCAGTTTAGAGTAGTTATGACTTGGCATTATCCCTAAGGTTTCATTTGACACCTTTTCGACTTTGTGGATGATAAAGTAAATCCATCAGTTTTGCCCACTGGAGAGTGGTTCTTGGGGTAGTTGTGCATGGGGTCAAAGAGGCAAACACCTGCTTATGGTCGTGAACAGAAAGTTATTTTTTAGACAGCCACTCCAAATGGAAAGCTCCGTTACTTCTACTGTATTCATGAAGATCTGATATTTGAGGCAAACTCTCCATAAACGTTTGTTGATAGTGATGAGACAGGTCACTTATTCCATCCAAAGTAGTGGTGGGTCATGATTTCATATGTGAATATGTGAGAAAGACATGTTCTACAATTTTATTTTTGTAAATCTTCACATCTAAAAAAGAGAAGAAGATACTACTGATACTCTCTGAGTGTGCAGCCAGAGAGAATATTCGACTAACAGTCTTGTCTCCTTACAGTATGTTCAGAACAAATTCGGACGTGTTCCGAGTTTATTGGTACTTCATTAGTTTAGCAAAAAAAGGAAAATGTCAATCTCAAAGGTTAGTTATTTGCTGATGTATATGATGATAAAAGATCTATTTGCTGACAGTTATTTTGTGTATGTGATAATATGTATATATATTTTATATAAGTATATATGTTACATTGCCAAATACAGCTACAGAGTACTACATATTATTTTGAAAGTTCGCTTGGTTTTGGGGCTGGTCCAGTGGCATAGTAGTTAAGTTCACGCTCTCTGCTTTGGCCGCCCAGGGTTCGCTGGTTTGGATCCTGGGCGCGGACCTGCGCACTACTTATCAGGCCATGCTGTGGAGGCATTCCACATATAAAATAGAGGAAGATGGGCACAGATGTTATATCAGGGCTAATCTTCCTCAAAAAAAAAAATTTGTTTTGATCCTTGGCAGCATCTCTGGAGTCCTTATTGTATGTGGGGTGGTGTGCCGACCTCCTGTGGGCGTTATCTCATCTAATCCTCATAATACACCTTGTGCCGCACTGTTGCTTGGCCATTGAGAGGAAGATGTCTGCAGGCGGGATGCCAGGTTGTGAGTCCTGGTTCTCCGACTTGGTGTTTGACCTTGGGCAGGTTACTTCAAGTTTCTGTGCCCCAGTTCTCTCATGTTTGAGAGGGCGATAGTCACCGTGTGTACCTCAGAGGCTTGTTGAGGGCTCGTGGAGCATTGTATGTCATGCGTGGAATGGAGCGGGGGCCTAGGACATCTTGTTCTTCAGCTTCTCCTCCTCTTCCCAGCTTTACAGATGAGGAAATTGAGGCTCAGAGAGCTTGAATAAAATACACAAAGTCACACAACTAATGCTTCTAGCAGAAAAATGCACTCTCATTTTCTGATTAACAAGGATGCAATGCAATATTTCAAATTACTGAAGTGCCTTTAAAGGTGGATGGTCATAACTACAATCATAGTTATTTAAAGATTACAGGCTTTGTTTAAAATTGGAAGTCAACAGTATAGAGATTACAAAAAAGAAAGATTCTCCATCTTTCATAAGAAGATCTCATAGTCTGTCCACACTGATCCACACTGATCCTGACGGCCGAGGGGTGCCTGGCCCCTCACATTGGGAGCAGAGTCCTTTTCATGTCAGTAGAAGGGGCTGTGTAATGGCAGATTCAGAGTACTTCCTGAGAGTGGCATGGAGTAGAGTAATACTTGAAATTATCCCACTGATGGTCCTCACTGAGGGAAATCCCAAACTGTGAAATAGTCGGTGCTGTGTCTCTACATGCACGTCATCTTAAGCAAATTCCCTTCCCCGATTGAGCCCTCCTGTGTCGATAAAATGAGGAGAGTGCTCACCTCATAGAGTTTAGTAAGAGTCAAATGAGATGATAGTTGTAAAAATGCATTTTTATTTAAAGTTCACCGTAAGTGTGGGAAATTCTTATGATTCTTACTAAATCATTTCAGCTTTACTTACTGTCTGTAAAGTGTGAATAAGTAATTGTCCCTTATTTTCTGATGCATTTTGGGACTCAAACACATGATTATGAGGAATATTTATTATTAAACATTTTCTCAGTCATTCAGGATCATACTTATGTTGTGTTCTATCCATACATACTTGAGTTACTCTCTATCTAGGTCACAGGACAGTTTCTTAATTTTATGGACAACTAACCAGTTTTCATTTGTTCGTGACCACCTTCATTCTTCTTGCTTACCTGCACCCATCTTTTATAAGGTCTTTGAAGTTTGTTGCAGGGAAGATGGTCGAGAAAATTGTGTTCTTCCCACCCACCGGCCCATCCCAATGTTTTATCCCTGGCCAGAGTGGGAAATACCAGTAACCACTATCGGAGGCCATTTCTGGTCTGTATAATGGAGACAAGGATGGAGAAAGAAGCTGATTTAGAAGGAAGAGCACTTTCACATTAAGTATCCATTGAAGAGAACCAGAACTAAAGGGGACGTTTATGTCAGGCTACTGGGTAGCAAAGGTGAGGAGAGGAGAGGGGAGTGCATCTCTTCCCGTCATCTGGAACGCATCCAACTGTGGGGGTGGGGTGGTTGTTTGCTTGCATTGGCGCATTTGATTTTATTCTGGATGATGGTGGCTGAAGTTGGACCTTCTAGAGAGCCAGGCAGAATTGCTAGCAGCACAGTCATTGTCCCTTTTAAAGATTTCTGATGTGGTGATCCCGTTATTGGTGCCAAGGTCTTCTAAAACTGCAGGCAGCACTGTGCCTTCACTTTCCAAGTATTCCCTGAATGCCCGCGCTGGGCTCGGTGCTCTGCCAGGGGCTGGACTGCCACGGTTGTTTCCAGAGGTGCCACTCAGGGTGTACAGAAAGCCTAGTGAGGAATCCAGCAAAGCCAGACACATGTCAGGAAATGAAGGGAAGGCCTCACCATGGTCCCATAAGGACTAGTGACTACACAACCATCCCGACCACGTCCCTCGTTCAAGTCTTGGCAGAGACTATAAGTATGATGCTGGAGGGGCCTGTGTGGGCACTAACTGTTTCTGATGCAATCCATTATTGGCTTGCACTTTGTGGGAGGCCACTGTTCCCTGAACCCAGAGAGTAAAGCAGTTGCTGCTGCTCCATGGGTGAGGTCACACCACTGACAGCACTGCCAGTTACACGCTCTGTGTGTCTCTGAAAAGTGTAGCTTCTGTTGTTCAGTTGGTGGGAACACGGTTCTTTATCGGTTGTTCTGTCTTTTAATGTTTCTCGTTTGTGAAGGTGATTTGGGGGAGGAGAGGCTGGGGAGTAAGAGGAGGATGGGGCGAGAGATGGATTCAGACCCAGGCCGCTGGGGTTTGAATCCCTCTGGCCGCTCCGCAGCTGAGTGACCTTGGTCAGGTTCCTCATCTCTGTGCCTCAGTTTCGTCAGTTATAAAATAGAAATGATGATAATGCTGCTTACCTCCTAGGGCTGTTGTGAGGATTAAGGGAAATAACCCATGTGAAGCCCCTGGATTAGAGCCTGTCGCATCCTGAGCACTAGGTGTTAGCTGTTGATATCGGTGCTCCGACAAATCCGGATGATCCACAATGACAGCAGTGACCCGTGTCCCCAGGAGCCCCAGTATTAAATTGGGCAGCTAAACTATCAAAATGGTGTTATACCTGTGCCTTTTATTGTAAACCACCTCAAACACCATGTCCATATGGATGTCCATAAGTGAGTTCTGCCTCGCACTAGAACAAGTAACATTTTTTTTTTTTTAAAGATTTTATTTTTTTCCTTTTTCTTCCCAAAGCCCCCGGTACATAGTTGTATATTCTTCATTGTGGGTCCTTCTAGTTGTGGCATGTGGGACACTGCCTCAGCGTGGTTTGATGAGCAGTGCCATGTCCGCGCCCAGGATTCGAACCAACGAAACACTGGGCTGCCTGCAGCGGAGCACGCGAACTTAACCACTCGGCCATGGGGCCAACCCCAAGTAACATTTTTATTTTAGGTTTTTGGTATATTGGTCTAATTTGGCATATGACAGACAAAAACTGGACACTGTGAAATGAAATAAAGAATATTTTGAAGAATCAATACCAGACAATGTATCCCTCTCTTCTTGTGTGCTAATATTTAATATCTTTACTCTTTTTGGTCTCTGTATTTCCTCCCTGTTCTCTATTTCTAGAAGTTGAGATAAATAAAGGATTTCAGATCTGAAATAAATCCAG